>NC_038247.2:6007748-6159267 GCF_000004515.6 Glycine max
AAAATCACCTTTTAGGGGAGAAGGGTGGATTGTTAATGTGGACAATTGGAAGATATAAATGGGGGTAGTTATAGAATTTAATTTCAAATGTAAAACAATATAAATTATTATTTAAATTAATTTAAGATAATTACTTTAAAAATTAATAAATTTATCATACATGATAAATTGTGATTGAATAATTATATATAAAAATTATCTTGTTAGTGCATAATCTTTTTTCTTTTAATTATAATACTAAAGGATCAATTTTATATTTTATTATAATTTTTAAAAATCAATTTTATACTAAATAGTAAAGTTGAGGGACTAATTTAATAATAAGTTGTATTATGAGACTAACAAATTAAGACAAGGTAAAAAAAAAATATGCAAACCACACTTAAATGTGGGTTTATTGGGCTTATTCTATTTATTTTGTGAATTATGTCGTTTGAGTCTGTGAGTTAATATTCGAATTTTACAAGTTGGTGTATGTATGATATTGGGCCAACTTGTGGACCAATTGCTTTTTTAAAAAAAATAAAATATTGTCTTTTTAGTTATTAAATTTTTTATAATTTTTATTTTTAGTTCTTAAACCTTTTTATCTATTTTTAGTCTTTTAATTTTTTTCTTACTTTTAGTCACTTAACTTCTTTTTTCTGTTGTCACTTTTAGTTTCTTAAAATAATTAAAAGTAAAGATGAAAAAAAGTTAAAAAATTAAAAGTGAGATGAAAAAAAATTCAAGGACTAAAAAAACGAAAACAAAAATTTCAGGGATAAAAATAAAAATTCTAAAAATTTTAGTTTAACTAAAAATATAGTTTACCCAAAAAATCAATATACATTTTCATTTTATTTTTAATATTTATTGCTTTTAAGTATGAATTCTTTTTTTTTTTTTAATGTAGTGATAAAACAGGGAGAGACCACCCTCTGGATATGTTTGGTTGAGATTGTACCTGATGATTACAGCACAAATATGAATGTAAAGCAGTTTCACCTAATTGTAATTACTCAACTGGTTCCAAGATGTCGGGAGAGGGTGGGGGAATGGATTCGAACTCATGCACATGGAGAAAATAGGAGTTTATTCCATATCCTTAATCATTTTTGTCGACTTGCATAAAAAGATATAGTAATATATTACTTCGGGTTAATCTATTCTAATAAATAAATAATCATTATTTTTTTGAGGTGGCTTTCATTTATAATCATTATTAGAGGTGGCATCAACGTGGACATTAGAGCTTCCTCCCATACCTAAACCTATGTTCATGTTCATTCACCAACCAAGACCAAACCCTGCTCACTTTCGTACACCTCCCCCAAGCTAGTTTCGTCTCACCTAGTGCCGTGCCACCCTATTGACACTACACATCTATTCCAAAACACCTCTTAAGTCACAAAACTTTATTATCGAAGTAAACAAGATTGTTCTTACAACGCATTTTTATAACATTTTTTTTTCTTTATTTCTCTCAATTGTATCACACATGAAACAATTTATCATAATTTTTTATTCCTTTTGCACGAAACATAGTATAAAGTTGTTATATAACTTAACAATTCTCAATTGCTAATGATAGCGAAATCGACTTCTCTAGATACACACGCTTGTAAGATCTATATTTGCTTTCGCCAGTTCCTCGCCTCTAAGGCTATCCCTTTATTTGATGGGTGTTCTTCTAAGCACCTCAACATCTGTATTTATCATTTAATGCAGAATTTTGGCGACGTTAGCCTCATCCTCTCCCCTGCAAGTAGCTATTGTGATTCGGTTTCGGTTCCATCGCTTCCCTCCGGTTCCTCTAGTGTGTGTTTGGTCGAGTTCAAATTGAGAAAAAAATGAGAAGAAATTTTTAAAAAATAATGTGATTCTCATATTTCTTTCTCTTTGTTTTAATTTAAATATTTTTTCAATTTTCTTTCATTCTTTTCTCTTTGCTGAGAAGAATGAAAATTGGACTCGGTTAGATTGAGCTGAATATTTTATTAGAATTTTAACCACATCAGCATGTTCAATGCCAAATTTGTTGACGGCTAAATTCATTTATTCCATGTTGACAGCATAAAACAGGCAGTTAGTATAATACGTAGAGTCAAATATATTATCAATGATAAATACGAGCTGTGAGCATTCTAAATAAATTTCAACTTTTCTGATGTATGCAGAGAAAATGAGAAATAATATAAAACAAATATTTCTATATTCATTATATTATTCTTCAGTGTAAAAAAAAAAGTCGATAAATTTAGTAGGGCAATATATGGTAAGGTGACCTTAACTAATAATTTTATAAGACTTAATTATGTTTTTTCCTGAAATTTAGGATATATCTATTTTTGGTCAATCAAATTGAAAAAAAAAATTCAATTAGTCTCTACAATTTCAATAAATCGATTAGTCTCTACAGACGGTGTCATAGCAATGTGAGCATTTCTCACATGTACACTTCTAAACACCATGTGACCATTTTTCACAACCTACATTAACGCCATCTATCTCCAAGAACTAAAAGTCTAAAAATGAATTTTTCAAAAAAAAAATTATAACTGAAATGATTTTTTTTAATTAAAGAAACTAAATACAAATTTATTTCAAATTTCAGGAACTAAAAACATAATGGAGCTATTTTATAAAACTATCAAAAGTAAGACTATTAAGAGAAGTAATTGAGCACTTGTAAAAATATATTAAAATAACATTAGTCATTATATTCATGTAATCAAATATTAACACGGTAAAGTTGATAAAAAAAATATAATGGAATTTTAAAATAGTCCAAGCTATACTATATCTAAAATATATCTACGTAACATTTAAAAAATCGGTCAAGAATTATTTAAAATATACTGTGTTTATTATAATTTTTTTTAGAACTATTTTAGGTACCGAAAATTATAATAAAATTAAAATAGATTATAAATATAGAATTTTTTTAAAAAATAGATGTGGTGCCCAGTCAAAATTAACCAGTATGTTAGTTAATAAAAATGACTGCCCGTAACAGCAAACGTGATAATAAACTAATTACATCAACAGCGGGTATGAAAGGGGCGGCGTTATTGAAGAATCAAACATCAAATACAGGTTCTAAGTCCAAGGCCCGTGCAACTTCAGGTCTAAAATAGGCAGAAAAATCCATCTTATACAGCTGTAACCTGTATAATTAAAAGTCTTAATGACCCCACAGGGACCACTTATGCTTCAGAATTTTCGCGAGTTTTTAACAGACGAAAGATATACTACTAAATATCCATGTCATGTATGACGTAACGGGAGATATTATGGCTAACAATCACACTTTTAAAGCAGTAGGACAAAGCTCCAGCAGCAGAAAGCTATATTTGCTCTTCCCTCAGTGGCAGCTGCAGGTAGCTATCAAACACATTCAATTCAACACCCGTGACATGAACTAATGTAATGCAACACATGCTCCTAAAACTGGGGGGAAGCTGACCCCAAAGATTTAAAAAACAGCTGAGGGGCAGACGGGAAACAAGGACAAAAATTCCCCCATATTGAAGCAAATCATTTCCCCCGCAAGAGTGAGGACATTATACCCATAAAAAAGAGTATTCACAAGAGTCGTGCTAACTAGCTCCACAACCAAAAATAAACATAAAAGAAAAAAAATCCTTTTCTGTACTTTTGGTGAGAGGGGGGAGGGGACTGTTACCGTTTGATCCTCCTTCTTTTTTTTTTTTTCTGTTTTATACTAGGTCTTTTCCTTCCGTTTCTCCATCATGTTTTATCCTTCCTAAATATGCCTCGAGAGATATCATTTCCCATTGTACCATAAGAAAAAAACCGAGACCATTCTTAGATACCTGCTTCCCGTGTCCCTCTTGAGAGCTCTCCAAAAAAACATAGTGCTAAAGCACATTTACAGCTCTAATTTCTTCCTGGAATGGAGTGATCTGAGCCTCTTGAATACCAACTTGACCAGGACCAGGACCCTCGCTAGTGGAAAGCTGCAAATCCCTAAATGTAGATCTATGTCGTGAAGTATCTGGTAGAACATCCGGTCCTCCTGCACCATCATAGTCACTTGTCTCCAGAGCAATATTGTGTACTTGTTCTGCCAGCATGTCAGGATTCAACACTCCAATGGTTGTAGCATTAGAAAACTGAACAGGAGGATGCATGATCCATCTCCTCCAATCATTTCGTCTCCTTATTTTGTCACCCTATAATTAATAGAAAAGGATATAAATTTAAAACAAGAGATATAACAAATTGATAGGGGTAAAAAAGCAAAACTGAGAATTAACATTTTCCTAAAAGGGGGTGTTGTTTACTTGTATTTTCATTTCTTGCTTTCACCTTTTAAAACTGTCACCTTGTTTCCAATCTGTTCCCATTTTCAAAGATTTGTATTGAAAACATAGAACATAAAAAAAGGTTCAGTGTTTCCTATGCAAATCATTGAAAATAAGAAACAGATCGAAAACAATGTAACCATTTTGTAATTAAAAAATGAAAAACAGAAAATAAGATCACAAGTAAGCACCCCCTAAATATCCCAATGAAATCATGTCTACATTCAAATTCATAAACTTGAATCTCCAAAGCAAGATTCAAAACAATACCTGCACTTCAACAACAGATGAAGTTCGAATAGCATCTAATATAACTTGGATATTGTCAGTCAAATGCATAACCTGACAGACAAAAATATTCATCAAATGGAGACAAACAATGCTAAACTCACTTCCAAATAGGAGAAATTTTTAAACGAATGCATAACTTGAACTGCTTCAGATGATAATTGAAGAACGGCAACACTACAATAGTTAACAATACAAAATAAAACTGAAGAATAGTGTAGGCATTATGCCCAAAATGTAAACATTCACTAATCCATTGCCATTTCACCTCAGTCATAATTAAGATTCTACATAAATTAGTGAGATAAACTTTTGTATGCACCAGAGTGTAAGATGTTTCAATTTAAGCAAAAAGAAAAAAATAGTCTAGATAAAAAAAAAAAACATTGACCTATGGCTATGAATAACAAACCATAAAGCCTTTTTTGGTCCATGTGGTGTATAACCAAAATATCTCATTATGACAGTAATTATATCGATTGAATATTTTTTTGGTGTATAACGGCGGCAACCCAAGTCCTCATAATAATAATGATGATAATATTATTTAATACATTAAAAAAACATTGAATTTTAAATCCAAGATAACAAAAAAAAAAAAAATCAAACTTAGCTCCTTATTTTTTTTTCTTCATAATAATGGTGCATTATGCATATATTCATGTATAACCTAAATTTGATAATCAAACCCATGTTTTTGTTTCTATTACCCTTTTTAGGTAAAGAGAAACCCCATCACATACAAACAATTTTCATGTCAACATATGATACCCATTAGGAGACATCTGACACCTTCATCATATTGATGGTTAAAAAAAGATTTGGATTATGCAAAATAAAAATAAAAGGTTTTAATGTAAAAGAATCGTTCAAAAATTAGTTTGTATTTACTTAATCAGAACCTAGCTTAACCTTTTAAACAAGTATTGTCTAAATGTTATAATTTTTTCCTCAAGACACCACAGTAACTTCTTTGTAAGTTTCATTTAGTAATAACAACATAACTGCATATTGGAGAAAACTAGAGTAGGATTGAAGAAAAAACTGAAAAATCAAACACTAAAACTTGGACCCACCACAAATAGAAAGACAAACTTCCAGAAAACCCCCTCTTTAAAATGCAGCACTTACAAAACAGACCTTAACATTACTTTGAAGATTTTGATGCAAAAACTTGACTTTAGTGAGCCAAGTTTTTCCCGGTCTAACATATTTTCTACTGAAATGGTACAGACAATGCAACCAGTGGGACACAATACATGCTACCAACATTTGTCATCCCATGATTGTATGGAAAGAGCAACAAAATTAACACATAATTTGATCAAAATAAAAAAACACTTCATATGCATCAGTCATGACTAATCCTTGCCAAGACCAAGAAACACCCAAATCAGTCAATCCAGTCAAAGGCGGATGATTCATCAGAAATAATGTAATCCTTCTACACTATAGTAGATTAATTATTTGTGCAATTTTTCTAAACGCATATATTTTATGAGTGAGGTATGAAAACAACAAAGCAAACCATCTCTTTCTCCCTCATTAATACATATAAAAGCAATCATGTCCCAAAAAACTCACTTTGTTGAAGCCTGCAATTAATTTTATGGGAACCCAGCCCTGGTCATCCATGTTCTGCCGCAAGAATGTATCTTTAACTAAATTTTCATTACTGCAATAGACAAGTTGTGGTATGTCTACAGTCAACTCTCTAAACCAATTAAAGACAAAAAATAATAAAAACAAATTACAGACAGACCGAAGTAAAAGCAATACCTAAAATAGTAGTCAACCTGGTTGACTATCTTATTGTGCAACTGAGGATCTGGGCCTGTAAAGAACAGGGAATGATGTGGCATAGGAGGCACAAAAGGAACACCTCTTAGTGAATCCGGGGGTGGAGGTGGAGCTGCAACAAATACCAGCTGAGGTGCTAGTTCTGGAAATGAATACAGTCATCAGAGCATATTCATATATTGAAAGAAATCATCATGAGAAAACACCATACCATGGAAACCAATGGGACTACCAAATGGCCGCATTGGTGATGGATGAAAAAACTGAGCAGAATTAGGAGGTGGAGGCGGCCGTATAAATCTTGGAACAACTCTTGGTGGCACATGTGTATCTCTACTACCAAAAGTTCTATTATTATTCCAGTCCTGATCATGCCTGTTCCCATAGTTATGATGGTGAGAACCATCTCCACGCTGGTGTTGACCGCCATTACGATTTCTAAACGAATTACGCTGCTGTGGATGATCATGAGACGCAAACCCACTTCTTTGTGTGTGGTCCTTTGGAGAGGAGTTTCGGGACCCAGTTGCAGCTATCGAAACCTGGGACGCAGAGTGTTGCATGTGGCCACCATTAGAAGATGCATTAGAACTGTGATGCTTTGTTGATTTCTGCCGAGCCGGCACCACACTGTTGGTGCTTGCATTATCACTGACTTCCCTCTGTGAAGGGGAAGAAGAAGACATACTTCCCAAACCCTACAATCAGAACACTTAAAACAATACCAATGTCTATGCATATTGACACAACCAATAGAAACAAAACATATACGCCAGAAAACTAAACTATCATATATTTCACAATCCATCCCATTCAGTTCCTAATTCACAGCAGCTTGATCCAATACCGGTATCCACATACCACATGAGGTACATACATGCATTTTACAAATTATGCTAGAAATGGAAACTAGAACACTCCTTATCAGTAATTCAGTATGCCAGTATAACGAACAAGTAAGGCTTACTTGCGCACATTATATAGTCAAGCCACTTATCACCATTGAGTACACATGAATAATCAATTCAACGACGCAATAAAGATAACTGGCTGCAACTAGTTGAAACACTAAAATTGCAGGAACTACTAATTATTAATTTAATTACTAACTGAAACAATAGAGTAATGGCGAGAGAACCAAACCTGCGATTGTGGCACAGAAGATCCATCCAACAGACCCTTCAAGGATTCCGATTTCGTAGCAGCTCTCGTGGACTCCGACGGCAAGGGCCACGAGTTCGCGTCCATCTCCGGCCTCACCTCCGAAGCCGCCGCCGCCGCCGCGCCATTAGGAGAAGGTTTGTTCCAGACAGGCCTCTTGGCAGCGCCGCCATTGTCTGAGCTCTCAGTCGCGGAGGAGCTAAAATCTTCCACCGGCGCGGCGGCAGAGGGGAAATCCTCCGTCGAGGAAGACGGAACCGCCGCAACGGGCTCCGATTCGCCGCAGACGACCTGGTTCCACGGCGAAGAAGCAGGGAGGCGCGTGGCGCGACGCGATTGGTGGTTATCGGAGGAATGGCGAGGGGAATGGTTACCGGTCATGGCCATGTAAAATGTTTAGGGTTAAATGACTCAGTCGACGAAATGATCGACGTCAGAAAGAGGATTCGATTCGCAGAGAGTGATTTTTACGATTCGGATGAAGGTCCAAAACGAAATGTAGTAGATTAGGGTTCCAAAATTTGTGCGATCTGATCGCAGAGAAGAAGAACCTTGGTTCGTTTGTGTGTACGTGCGTGCGTGGGAGAAAAGAATGAATGCGTTTTCAGACGAAGGATTATTGTGCAATGCTTCGGATGCCAGGTTTTCTTTTTCCGCGCGCGCGAAATTACCCGAATGTCCCCGCGTTATTTCCATTCTCTTTCCGTTATGACTTTCACTGTTGGCGTCATTACGCAGTTACTGTGACTGCCGTTAAATTTCCTTCCCATGTTGGCTCGTACACCATTATGGTGTAATTATTTTTTTTAAAATAGCATAATGGAAATTTTTTTTTAAAATTATGAAAATGGATAAATCATACTTTGAGATGCGATTTGACTTTGAAGAATTCAAAATACAATTTTGTTTTTCAGAAAACTTTTACACTAAAATTGTATATTATCATACGATTTCAATTTTCATTTTTTTATTATTTTGAAATTGTATATCAATTTTAACATGTTTTTAGTTATTTTTTAAATTGTGTATTTCAACATGATTTCTTTGATAAACTTTGTGTTAAGTAGGTAACACTTGTTTTTCATTTTTTCATAAGTTTTGGATAGCTAATATAAAATACTGAGATTTTTTTATAAAAATAAGAAAAACATATACATATTTCATATATTAAAAAAATTGTTTGTGGGATGACGTCCCACGTGTAGGTTGCCGCATATAGCATCATGGTCTTTTTCTTTTTCTTTTTGTTGAATTGGTTTCGCTTGTTGTTGTCTTAGTTTACGACCATATTGAGTTGGTTATGCTTTCCTTGTTATAGTATCATCATTGTCATTATGGGTCCCAATATTATCACCATCATTGTTGTTATTATCTTCATCACCATTACGATCACACAAAGTTGGGTGGGTGGAATGCATCAGTGTATTGCATTTGACATATTGCATCAAACTTTAATAAAAAGTTTCATAATGTTGAGTTGGAAAAAAAGTTATTAGTATGGGTAATTATTTAATTTTTTTTACTTATGTATTTATTTATTTGAATGAAACCTTTATTTATTGAATTATTTTGATGTTTTTGTCATAGGATACGGAATGTAGCAATCGAAGTTTGATGCAAAATTGATTGATATGAAATCAGAGTTTTCGGCGAGCAAGAAAATTGTTAGAAAATATTCAAGGGAAAAATGGACTCAAGCCTATGATGGTGGCAAACGATATGGCCATATGACTACTAATTTTGTTGAGTGTATGAATTTTGCTTTAAAAGGAGCACACACCTTGCCTATAATTGTCTCGGTGAAAGCAACATTTGAGAGAATAAAAGCATGTTCAGTTGAAAGAGGGATGCATGTATCCTCCATGTTACATGTGGGACACGGCTACCCGAAAAAGGTAGCTGTCATGTTGCAAGAAAATCGTTTTTGTGTTGAAATGCATCATGTGCAAAGGTATACTCGCGAAACATCTTAAGTTTGAGGTATAAGAGCTAGCAAATTCCCAATTAGGTTGACGAGCAATGACTAGTGTTAAACTAAATGAATGATAGTGTGACTATGGGGAATTTCAGGCATTGCGACTCCCTTGCTCTCATGTTATTGCAATTTGCTCCTCTTGCCACCAACAGACCGACTTGTTTGTTGACCTAACATACAAGTTGCATACCATTTACAAGATTTATGAACTTCAGTTTCACTCCCTTGGAAATAAGGATTATTGGTCTCAATACATGGATCCAAATTTTGTTCCTAATCTTGACAAACGATGATTTCTATCAGGCAGGTCAATTATTACTTGCATACATAATGAAATAGATGAATCAGTTTTAAGTAGGCCGAAGAAATATTCAGTGTGTCTAAATGAAGGTTATCATCATAGTAATTGTCCATATAGACAATGAATTATGTTGAATATTTTGTAATCTTTAATCTTTCAAACATAATTAATTATTATATATCGTTCAACTTATAATTTTCATCCATATACCACTTTATTTTTTATATATTATTTTTCTTTCTAAAAAAATCATAAATTCTACGTAAAAATAAAACCCATTTAAAAAACATAACTAAAATCATGCAATAGAATACGATTTCAGTTTTTTAAAAGAAAAATTTAGAAATAATGCCCTTCCCTTGCACACGATTTTAATAATAAAAAAAAAACTAAACTCATATTTTAACATATGATTTTAATTCTTACAAAAGATATATTTTAAATAAATTAAAAGTGAAATCTTATTTTGATATACAATTTCTTCATTGTAAAATCATATATTAAAATACGATTTATCCATTTTAGTAATTTTTTTTAAAAATATCCATGGTAATTTTTTTTAAAAAAAATCCCATTTTCGTAATTAAACCTCCCCATGTTAGTGTTTTGTTTTCTATCC
The DNA here is from genome assembly GCF_000004515.6 of Glycine max. Taxonomy (NCBI): domain Eukaryota; kingdom Viridiplantae; phylum Streptophyta; class Magnoliopsida; order Fabales; family Fabaceae; genus Glycine; species Glycine max. Next base: position 6,018,203 of record NC_038247.2, read on the forward strand.
AAAACCATTAGAGTTACGCACTCAAATTAAAATTGTGAGTCTCCATTGGACAACTTGTTTGTCAAACCATTAAATCAATTAATTATTTCTTACAACTAACGTCATTACTTTTTTCAAGTATGGTCGGGTTTTCCTTTGGCAAGAAAAAGGTGCTTGCATTTTCCACGTAGCTTTGGCCCAAACAAAAAGTACTTACTATAACGAAATAACATGGTGCTATAGTCATAGCATCCAGGTAATGTATAATTAAATGAATTTTTTATATGAATAATTTTGTATAGTATAATAACTAAGATGAAAAAAGTAAATAAGTTTTTTGGGTGATCATTGTAACTTCACAAGTTTTTAATTTTGAATACTATTTTTTTTTTATTGTTATTACTTTTCAAGTTTTAATCGTACAATGTGGTCCCTATGAAATAGTCCAAGAACACCAAAAATTATGTTAACCTGATCATGGGTAGACGGGACGATGGGCACACAAACCTAACAAAACCGCCTTTCGAATATATCACTAAAATCTTCACGTGTCGATGGTTTTTAAGAACTTGCTTGAATAACAGCTCATCTTTGAAAATACTCAAGATGCACTTTTCATAGATCATAATATAAAGGCTAAGTTCAGTACAGACGCAAGGAGGATATATGAAGTAAGGTGTCCATCAATAACATTTAATTAAAAACAAGTGGCTAAATTTTATAAAGTACTATCATAAATTAAAAGTTGCTACATGATAATTTTTAAATTCATATAACTTTTTATTTCTTTCCAAAATTCACATTATTTAGTAGTTTTTAAAATGATAAATCATATAATCTACCTTTTATTATACGATAAATATCTCATGTTTATATTCCCGAAACAGATTGGAAATTAAAGTTTTCAAGGACTAGCCACTTATGACTTAATAACTGAAAGTAGGAGGACTGGCACTTCTGCAAAATACTTTTCCTGATTTGGAGGAAACCGGGCCTTAAGTCCAAGAATAAGAGTTTAAATACGTATAGTAAGATAATGTAATATTTACATTTCAAATTAGGTGTAGGAAGCAATTATGCCAGTGTGAAAAGCAACTATCCTTTTTGTTTTCCTCTTACGTAAGTCAATTTAGCCCATGCATATTTGAGGTAAGAAAACCTTTTGTTTTTGTTCAATTTGGCGCATCTACCAAACTACACGTGTTAGAAAAATAATTTAAGATTAAGATTATCAAACTTAAAATAAAAAAATAAAAACTACACTATCAAACATGAATATCAAGTATCAACGATATAATATTTCTCTGTTTTTTTTTTTCCAGAAATATTATATTTCAAAATAAAAAAATTATAAGTAGAGTATCTATCATGGATAATCGTTTAGATGAGTTATTTATCATAATTTTGAAAGTCTTATAATTTCACATAAATTTAAACATTCTACATAAAATTCATTTCAAATTAAGGTTGTAAAAAATGATTAATTTAATTTTGTGCTTCCTATAATACTTAAAAAATATGTTATTTATAATATAAATGTGTTAAATAATGGTGCTTATATAACTAAGGTGACCTCATTTGCTCCAGCAGTGAAGAAAAATATTAAAAAATTCATATAAGCACTCTCATAAGACATAGTTAAATTTTCTTCTAGAATACTATTATTTAATTAAAAGCCACTTTAAATATAAAATTTAGAATATTTATTATAAAAATAATTATAATTAAATATGTTATATTTAATGATTAATAATAATATAAGTGATATCAGACTTAATTTCTTTAAATAATGTTTCAAATTTTAATTTTCTGAATGGGAAAAATATGACTAAGATAGGTGAGAACTTATTATAAGCAATCACAATTAATTTTAATAAAAATTAATCAGCAATTGAAAAATATTTTGCATGGATAACACTGAACAAGAAAATACTTTTTTTTAAGGGTTGAAAAAAAATACTTAATCCATTAATTAGTGTTTAATTTACTTATTTGCTAAAAAAAAGTTTTGAAGGTCCGATTCCCCTGAAATTTGGAGGTTTCAGTTAACTCCTTCCGATGAGAGCCATGGAGGAGAAAGATTGGAATGATGACAGCCTCACCATGACCACCGTTTCTCAGCACTGTTTCCGCGATGATTCTGAAGCGCCAAGCTTCTACATCTCCATCATCGAGGTTCTTCACTTCCCAGTCCCACTACACTCTCCATGAATTTCCCAACCAACTAACAATTACTCTTCTTCTCGCAGAACATGAAGGACGAATATGGCCTATTCCTGTGGCCCTGCAGCGTAGTTCTCGCCGAGTATGTTTGGCAGCACAAACATCGATTTTCAGGAGCCAACGTTGTTGAGGTACCCTCTTATTTCAAATTCTTGTCTAATGTTATGTGCTCATTTATTATTCTCCATTATTTTTTCTTATTGTATTCATGCATCTAGGTGCTGGAACTTCCTTGCCTGACTTGGTTGCAGCAAAACTCGGTGCCTGTGTCACTCTTACCGATGACTCCACCAGATTAGAGGTATTACACTATTACCATCCAATTTTTATTTTATATACTTTTATAAAGCTTTCAAATAAACTGTTGTCAACCACCAAGCACGTGGATCAATTGGTACATGATTGTTTTGATTTAATCAGTCATCTTTAGTTTGAGTCCTGCCTTGGGTTTGCAGCTGTGTTGCGATGAATAATTGGGGAGAGCACTTACATGTGATTTTTACAGATAAAAAACTGGTTGTCAATGACTCATTGATTTCTATTAATAGTATTCTTATATGATTTTTATAAGCTTGTGTTTAAATTAATGGTTGGATCCTAAAAGTTAATATATCTAGCAGCTGATTGCTTCTTGTTTGGTTTGGGCCTGCAGGTGCTTAACAACATGAGAAGAGTTTGTGACTTGAACAAACTTGAGTGCAACGTATGCTATTATTATAGTGATTGTTTCAATGTATTCCAGATAACAAAGCCTGTGTGTGCATGGTTTAATAATGTGTTAATATTTTAGTAGAATATGACAGTACTATGTCTGTGGCATGGACATTGTTGTTAAATGGTGGCACCTTGGCCACCATGACCAAATGGTGTTGCGGATTTTTTGCCAAATGCCATGGGCAATTTGTGAAGGGAGGCCTGCTATGGCGGCACCATAGGCCACAATGGCGTGTTTATATGGAGGAATTTTGGCCTTTCGCCATTGATAAGTGATTACATTGGGCATGTGGTGAATAAGCGGAAGTTTGTCAATGCTTGTCTGTGCATGTTCCTGATGTTGAAATTTTATCATATTGTTTTTGTTAATTTGAATGTTGGCCTTCTATTTGTAGGTGTTGGGATTGACATGGGGAGTTTGGGATTCATCCCTATTCAGTTTACAGCCAACAATTATTCTAGGGGCTGATGTGCTGTATGATTCAAACGGTGAGAAAAAATGGGCTGTGTTAATTATCTGTCACCTTCCTCTGTCTATTGGACTAAAGTATTGTTTTTGATGTATTATTTAGCCTTTGATAACCTCTTTGCCACTGTGACTTTCCTGTTTCGAAATTCTCCTGGGTCAACTTTTATAACCTCATATCATAACCGAAGGTACTTTGCATTCTATATGATGCTCAAAACTTGTGAGGAAATTTAATAGTAGCTCTACAGCTTGCATCTGATATTTGTTTCCCTATATTTTTAATTTAGCTATCTAATTGTTTGCAGTGGGCATCACCTTATTGAGTTTTTGATAGGAAAATGGGGCTTAGAGTGTCTGAAGCTTCTTGATGGGTTTTCCTTCTTGGCATCTGACAAAGCATCACTGCTAAGTGGTAACATTCAATTGGCAGAGATATCTCTTATCTCAAAAGATAATGCCCGAGGTAGCTCAAAATTGTGATAAAGCTTAGCAGTTCTCTCTCTTTTTTTTATTTATTTATCCGGCAGCCATTGTTATTATCTATGTTCTTTTTGCTTTGAGAAAATTCCATTTCATATATAGATGATCAAGAAATTCAATTGGGCTTGATCATGCTACAGAAATGCCTCTTAAAACAGATACTGCACTTCTTTGCTATACATTAGATGAAGAAAAGACACTGTTCCTTTTTATTTTCCGGTTGCTTAATCTTGAGACATGGTATCAAGCAGCAATCTTTATGGATGGGGACTAGGATGTAAATTGTTGAGGAATTTGCCTCTAAGGATTGCTAGGTGTGTTCTTATAGATGTATAAAAAAAATGTTTAAATGTTGATATTTGCAGTGCTGTCAAGTGGCTAGAGTGTAAAAGCCATATAATTAGTTCAAATTGATAATTTGACAATTTTCTTTTGCGATGAAAACAGTTGCATTCTTCATAACTATTCATCCTGATTGGGACTTTTCCTCACTCATTACTCAAGACTATCAAAATGATATATTTATTAACTTCAGATAAATATACATATTTCTTTAATAGAGGAAAAAGACATAATATTCTTGCCATCTAGGAAATTTGATCCAACAAGTTCATACTTCTAACTTGTTTGAAACATCAATTTAACTTGAATTAATTTAAGACTTTTTAATTGATCACTCTGCAGTCCTTTCTAACCTCCTGTCCACCATTGATGCTACTCATTTTGATCATGGACTTTGCAAAAGCGTCATAAAAAGCCTTTTTTGAGGTGGCAAACTTCGCAACCAGATTTTTAGTGTCTGGGTTGTCAAGCAAAACTTGATCAGAAGAAAACAAGCCTTTCTGTTGGAGGATCAACCTGTAATATGTATTATCAAAAGTTGTTGTTGAAGGGTCCATAGAGGTGCCTGCATTTTTTGCCTGATTTTTTAGTGGACAAATTGATATCAGTTTTGTTGCAAATGATGGATTTAATGAAGGGTCAACATCATGTGTAGCATTGAAGTTGTGGATTCTGTTCTTGAAAGATGAGCAGTGAGAGAAACCCAAAGTGTGCCCCCCTACATATGGGTCAAAGGACATTTACTCTAAACTCTATTCAGATATAAATTGGAATAAATGAAAAATGGTCAAGTTTTGGCAGTTTTGACTTTAGGAATAACTTACCTGACAGAGCTACCAGGTCTTCCCCTGACAGTCCTCTTTGAGAAAAGCTTTGCCGCAGTTGTGATAAGTTGAAGGTTGGCGCTGGTAATTGTCTGGTTTCGCTGGCTTTAGATGTTCTGCCATCCTTTCTTCCTTTAGGAACATCCCATGTAGGTCCTCCTGACTGCAGAATATATTTATACCATTAGTCAAGACTTGCAAATACAAGCTACCTTAGCTGCATTTGTCAATTCTCGAAGACATAAGAATTGTTTAGGATCTGAATGATGAGAAATTTGGTACTTAACAAAGTTTTCTTACCAGAAAAACTGCATCCCTTGCTGCTAGAGCAAGGATGTCAGCACAAGAGACCACACCTGGGCATGAAGCTTCTAGTGCTTTCTTCGCTGCATCAATGACATAGAATGCATGCAAAGAAACATTTGGTGGCCCATCTTTTTCTGCTTTGTTGCTTCCTTTTGAATTTAGCAGCACAGAGGCATCACACCCCTTCAAGAGTATAGGAAAAAAGATAATATGATTTGATTTAATAATGCATCAAATAAAGCGGAGCTGTCAAGAGGAAATGAGGGGGGTGGGGTCATTACCCGAACGAAACAGTCATGGAAGTGCATTCGCAGAAGTGCAGCTGGAACAGTTTTGTCCCTAGCAGTGGCATCCTTCACTGCCTTGGCAACAATGCATTCCACATCAGGGCATGTTTTTGAATAGTAGTTTAAGCTCAGTGACTTGCTTGTAGAGACTACTGAAAACATGATGATCAAATTCAAGAATGCAACCATGACAGCCATGCTAATTTGAGTACTTCGATGATTTTTAGCTTTTAGCCGTGGAAATCAAAGATGGGGAAAATGGGTTCTTATAGATATAAAAGAGATTAATTATTGTGTGAGATAATGTGGCCCAAGAAATCATTTCGTTAAGAAGTACTGTCAATGAAGAGTAGTAATGTTGAAGCATTCTCATTACAAAAAGACAATTCACTTTATGCTCCGTGGACTAAATGAAGGTTAAACTTTTCAAGCCTCTGGTAGCTTTCTGTGGCTTATGATGTTCCTCCTTTTTTTTTTTTATTTGTATGTTACTCTCGATCAGAATAATTTAATTACATATTCATGTTAAATCCAGTCTTAAGCTATAGTTTCATGATCTTCACTCTTCAAGAGTAGTTGGTAAGATCACAAATCACAATGTCATCATCCTCCACCCCATAATACATGGTTATGATTCATTGATTATGACATAATCCTTGGTCTCTTCTCCTATTGTCCTCATGTCAAAAGTGAAATGTTTGATTTTACCGCGAGCACTTTTTCTGTGATCAAACTCTTGCCATATTCCAGTTTAGGCTTTTTGACGGAAATTGAGGCCAACAGCCTCGTGGCCAATTGTCCATGCCATATCATGTTATGTTTGGATAATTTTCTTTTGTAAAACACATTTATGGTTTTTTTTAAAACTATTATTATTAATTTACAAGAAAAGTACTCATTTCTTTTTCTGCGTTTCAACTTTTTTAAAATAAAAAGTTGTTTAATCATCTTAAATTTGCAAAGTCTATGACCTTTCCACGGTACACTCAAAGAATTGCTCACCCATCCATCTCAACACTAATAAATTCAACGGCTATTATAACTTTTCATACAACAAAACAAAAATATTTTTTTTTATCAACAAATATTAATTATTAATTTGTGTTATCGGAAAAGATCAAACTCATCATCTTTTTCTCAATCATCCATCCAATCAATTTTAAGGAAAATTTCACTTCTTTGCAACACATTACTAGCACATTACTGACTCTTTAATTAGAGGTAGATTCACATCAGGTGTTCAAGATCTAGGAACAAACTGATTTTTGAGGATTATGAATTTTGTATAATAGAGATTATTAACAAGATTAGTTTTTTATGTATAGACAAGCGCACGTGTTGTATTTGTTTTAGCATCTTGATATAGACCTTCTTATATTAGGGAGATTTTTTTATTTTTTTTAGCCGCAGGATATGTCCCGATTATTGTTGTATATTTTGGGTTTAATATAATTTACATTTTTCTCAAAAAAATTTTAAATCTTCAAAACAAAAAAATCTTTCTCATGCTAGAATTAGTCTAGATGCACTAGTGGCTTTCACTAGCATAGGAAACTGCGCCTCAGTTATAGGAATGTATGCGGTAGTTAAGGTTGAGGTTGAGCCATCGTAATTTTGTTTTTTGGGGCCAAAGCTTGCATTGCAAGCCATGATGGTCGCCAGGTCTTATCAAAACTATAATTATTGAAGGAGCTTTCCTGTGCTAATGTGGATTACGGTTTAAACTTCAAAGGAATCTAATTATTAACGATACTGATTTGTGTCCGCATAGTCCGGTGCATTTGTAAAAAGCAAATAGTATAATGCGATTTTTGAATGTTCTTAAGATGAAAAGTAGCTTATTGAATCAGCGGGGGTGTATTTAATTTATGTAATGTAATAATAAGTCTGTAATGCACTTTTGGGTTGAAAATGTAAATTAGCTACTCTCTTTTTTCTCTGTCAAAAAAGATGAATAGATATGCATACGATGTCGCTATGTGGCCAGTTATGGTGTTGCTGGTACTGCATGTTTGTGCAGTTATACTAATATAAATACTTTCAATGAAAATTTACTAGAAGCATATACTCAAAGCATAAATTAAACACTAAATGTGAATACTTTCAATGAAAATTTTGACCATAATTCACTACTTCGTAGGGACTAATTCTTTTTCATTAGACTAAATTTCTGATAGTTTTTCACTATATTGTTTTTTTATTTTATATATTTTTTAAAATTGTATTAGCAATTGCTTGTATAAAGATAAAATCATAACTTGTATTTTCCAAAGATCTTATTAGGGTAATAAATGTAAGATGATTGTGTTGTGATCTTTGCAGATATCCGGAGATGATGTGATTTTAGTCCAAAACAATGGTCCCTAGTCGACTTGCTGCTGAAGTCCGATGATATTTTGGTTAAGGGATTTTGCTTGATTTAAGTCACACTCAGTGTGAGAGTGTTATTGTGTTACTGGGTGAATTGAAGGCGACATTAATTGGATGTTTTTAGAATGCAAATGGAATTTCTATGATGGGGATCGTAATCTATCTTTAGATTGTGCGTAAGACACTTTTTTCTACTGATCCAAATAGGTTAAGGAATTTTTTTTTAATGTTTATTTATTATTATCCATTTAAATAACATGTTTTATATTTTATGTCTGTTTCCCCATATTTCTTCTCTTTTATCCCAACAAAGTGTAAGTGAGAAATAACCAAGAATTAGTATTTTTCAAATTAGCTATTGTGAGAAATTGCCCAAGAAAGAAATTAAATACGTTAATACCACGTTAACTAAAATAGTTCCATAGAGTTAAGCTGCTGCAACGTGAGTTCTACAGTCCCACGTTAACAAAACTACAATTTCTAAGTTCATTACTCCTGCATCTACAAATCAATTCGTAAGGTGTTTATTTATCCATCTGAAATCGATCTTAAGAGTTTTGACTACGTTGACAGTAAAGATGAAATGATTTTTTTTTATCTATATATTAAACGATGCTTGTAGTTGTTGGTCCAAAAAAATTATTAAATGATGCTAAGTACCTATATTCTATAAAACTGAGTGACAAAGTTACCAGTTGAAGTTATACACAAGCCCCACGGTTGAAATACATTTTACTGCTTTATCTCCCTTCCCATTAATCAAGATGTTAAAACACAAGTGACTATGAGAGTTTGACCAATTACTACAATTTCTCATTTTCAGAAGACCGACAGAGTCATTTTAAATAGTAACAAACTAATTGTTCTATCGTATTAATAGTCCAATAATAACGTCCTCCTCTTGCATACATTGAACAATACCTTTCTTCCTTATATTTACCCTCCCGTAAGTTTATGTTAGTATTTAATGAATTCTGAAATTAAGTAAAATTGGTATTTTGATAATTCGCATACTAAAGATTTATGTTAAAGATTGTTGAAGTAAAACTCTAATTCTGATTAGAGAACAATAACAGTGAAATTGCGTTTGTAAGTTTTATCTTTTTATTTTGCCAGTGAGAAGTGGGCTAATCAAAACGGTTTCTGTGTACTCATGTATGTCTGCAATGTCGATCAGGTCAATGTGTTTAGTCCTAAAATACTGAAATTGTGTCGATAATTTTTTCTCTTTCTATATTAAAAACCTTCCGTAGATAGAGTTAGAGGCGCTTATTCATAAAATGACTTACGTTTCCGTGTCATGAACCAGAATTCATTATTGGTGCTAAACAGCTAATTAACATGCCTTTGCGCATTATTAATAATTTGCAATACATGTGTATATACGTATTTGTTTATACCTTCTTTGGACGAAGAAGTGGAGATCGACTAATGGATATTCATACACATTTCTGTTTTGGATGTTGTTCCGTCTTTAATTAGGAACATGCTGTTTAGAGGAAGGATCAAAAGTGAAAGAACATAAGAACCAAATTATGGATGGAGTAGACACTAGACAGAGCTAGCAAAGAAGAGCTCTTTCCTAGGGTTGGGATATTCTTGTAAGATTTTAACAGGCAAGGGCAAAAGGGTAATGATGCTGTGTTGATTAGGGAGAAAATAAGAGCTGCTGATGATCCACGTTTTGGATCAATCTTTGAACACCGACTCAATTTATAAGCTACTACTATCTGCTATAGCATTTCTTTTTCTTACAAAACATTTATTGTAGATGGAAGAGGAGTACCAAGTACAAGTTTTTAATTGTGACTACTACTTCTATAGGCTTAAGATAGCATCCGATATTTATGTCAATTGTTGAAAAAAAATAATTTCTTCGCATGATAAATTTATTTTCAACTTTGGAAGCTAAAGGCCGCTGGTAAGAGTTCATATCTGTTTTTTCTGGTCAATATATGTGTTCATAACTGGTTGACTTGATTTATGCACGGCCAACTTGGACGGTGACAATTTTAATTGAATGCCTGAATGGCTTGCTTTCCATGTTGGTCTTTTTATTTATGCTCTTCTGAATGAATTTAGAGACTGAATGCTAAGTCTTGAAGTGCCTTGCCTCCTACGGATTTGTCACACTAAATATATTTAAATTGATAGCAGAAATAACAGACTAACGAGGGTTAATGAAGATTAATGAAAGTTAATGAGAATTAATAAAACCGTTTTCGTAGTAAATGTGACTTCCCCTAAGAGATCTAGGTCGGCCCTTCTAGTGTAGGTACTGAGATAAAGCACAAGGCCAGATGGTTTAATCTCTACCCCCATGTGTCTTTATACTAATAATCTAAAGGTCCACTTAAATCCATAAAAATTCGAAACTTTTAATTATTGTTAAATGTATTAGACCCTTTACAACTATATATGAAGATTTGTAACTAATCTCATGGGACGTTTAGTCCGTTTTTCTAGAACAACCAGCACAATTTGATTGGTGCTTGTCCAAGTCACGAGTCAACACTGCTGCGTTTACAACAACGAGGATTTGTAACTAACCCGTGAGGATTTGCATTGAAAGTCTTGAGACCGAGTAAAAATGAAATCAGACAAAAACCATAGTCCATAAAAGTATAATAATGTAAGAATGGAAATATATATTTTCACAACTATACAGACATGTTACATTATTTACAAACTCATTATCAAAATAATGCTACTAAGAATCCAAAAAATGCGTAGCAATAATGCTTCTCTGGTGTGTCCTAAAAAAATACTAATATTAGTTATAAAATACTGAATAGCCTATAAGATATGCTCAAAGTATGGTCAAAAGCACCAAAAGGGCCATCATAAACGCAGAGGTAGGTTTTATCTTAAATGAGAGATTAGGTGACAGCTCAGGATCATTAGACTGGTTTGATGTTTCTTCAGGATTCACAGCTATGGCAGGAGAAATAGCAGGGGAATTTGATCGGTTAATAGCTAAAGTAGAGAGTTCATCAACATAACCTGTGAATAACATGTCTCATTAACAATAATTAATGGAGAAAGGATATGCAGTGTAATGAAGCAGAAGAAGTGAACTGTACTCACAGTTAGATTCCCTCCAACCAAGAATCATGTTCTCACGATCAAAGACTATACGGTAACCAGTCATGAAGTTTTCTGCATCAAGATAAATAAAATGAATATTTCAGGTATATGCATCGATTCATCAACAATAACAGTGGAAGTTTAGGTGTTTTTGTCATAGTATTGATGTATGATTTGTCAAACTTAAAAACATACAAACAAGACAGTGCATTGGTGAATGCTAAAAAATTCCAGAAGAAACATAGAAGGTCTGATAAGAATGTAGCAGTTGTGGCTGCTATATTGATAAGAAACATGAATTGACAAAGTAATCTGAAATGAAAGCTTCAAGATCATATATTCATATAGTATAATTTAGGTTTTTCAATTAAAATACTCACGTCCTATGATGTTCACATTGTTGCTTTTCAGGACTCCCAAACAAAGTAAGTTAACACCCTGGACATCACAAGAAGCATTTATGAGGTTAAGAGGGCTGAAAATCATTATATAGTAATATTAATGAAACCCAAAGTTTGATTTTATGTTCTCACCTCACCACTGATCGTTACTATAGGGTCTGTGACAAGATAATTGTCTCCACCTTTCATGGTCAGATTAATGGGAAGTTCAACAGTCTTGTTTGAACTGCATATAAAGTCAAATTCAGTGCCTAACGGTTTAGAATGAAAAAGAAGTAGTAGAGGCTTCTCTCAAGCTATAAATCACCTTAAGTCATAACAGTACTCAAAGGGGAGCTCATCAGAACTAGAAGATGAATACCGTTGTAGTTTAATTGCAGAATTGAACTGCAAAATTAATGGGGAAAAAAATTAAAAAAAAACTCATGTCACATGAAGCTCTAGTTACCTTCTTAATGAACCACAATCAAGATTACTTACACTGTTAGTAATCTGCTTATAAGCCGGGTCGTTTAGGTGTGTGAACGAGGTACCAGAGTCAAATATTGCATGAAACTCAAGATCGGCAGCATTTCCTCCCACAATAATTTGGGTAACAGTGATGTTATAAGTAGGGCTGGAAAGAAATACACATGTTAAAATAAGCACTAGTTAAATTAAGTTAGACTCAATAATTTCTTCTACAGTTTCTGTTGTATGTTTCTTTTTCTTTTACCAAAGAAGTTGGGGGGAGGGGAGGGTGCTACATTTTAAGGTCAAGGCATGTCATGAGCCTCAACTGGAATCAAACCAAACACTTTTTAAATACCAATTCAGCCAGCACCAATTCATTTTTATTCTTTTTTGGTATGTTTCAGAATGCATCTAAGTGGCCACTTCTTGTTTAGACTAAAAGGAGAGAAGAATAACTACTTACTGCAATGCCCTGAGGTTGAATGGTGTCTTTCCTTGGACCAAGCTACTATTATCCCCAAATGTGATTCTTCCAAGACCATCAGATCCAAAACACATTGAAAAAGAATTCGAAGTGAGCCCTTCTTTGGCTAGGATACTTGGGACAGATTCATTACCCATTCCTAGTCCAAATAGACCATTTGGAGCTGCTCCATCCAAAAATGCACCAGTCTGAACTTGGCCACAACTGCCACATATTGAATGACAAATAACAATGAGCAGGTTGTTAAAGACAAGAGAGGCCGAAGAAAAAGTTGATTATACCTAGCAGTTTCAAAGAACAAGAATCAAACAGAAGCTATGATTGTGAAATAATAGTTTAATTTCAAGGATCATTTTGGATTTGGACATGTGGTTATTATTGTGGGTATCATCAAACATCCTAGAGATGAAGTTTTTGCCAAATTCCTAAAGCAGTGTAATGCAGTATGGCCAAGAATACACTTTTTTTTTTTGTATAGATCATATGTATCCTTCACTTGAGACAATCCTGTTCGACCTGGGTTGGACTACTATGAGTTACACTCTAATGCTTCATATGTATGCTCAGTACATGTATTACCAACAAAACATTTCAGTAAGATGTTGAGAATTTTACCCAAAAGTAATTCGTGTGTCAGCATCTTTTGTTTCATCGTCATCTGTAATTAAGTGCAACACATCCTCCACCAGGAATCCAGTAGTTGAAGTACCATTCGATAGATAGTTTACTTCATATGGACAGATGCTATCAGATGAAGGGCATTGTCTCTGTAGCTCACATAAGTTGCTATTGCACAGAACGGTTTGGCTTGTGGATGATCCTTTAAGATCATAGATATTAAAAGCAATTTTCTGTCAGATAAAAGTATTAAGAAAGTGTCATTAAATTTAAACTTCTACATCAGAGACAAAAACAATATGATTCCATTTAACCAAGACTAAGTGACTATCAAGATATCCTTCAGAAACTAATAATGATACCAATGAAGTTTCACACAGGGCATTCACTGACCATCATAAATTACAAACTAACAAGTATTCAGATAAAACATAAAAAAGTATATAATTAAAAGAAAAAAAATACTTAAAACAATAAATAAGATGGCATACCTCTCCGTTTGATTCTACACCTCGAACACATTTGGTACAATTACAAGGTAACCAGAACAAGTCACTACCAGTATCCAGTGCCACCAGAAACGATAACGGTGGAGTCCCAACAGAAACATTGGCAAAATGCAAGCTGAAATCCAAATAAGGAGGACAAATTACTAAATTATTAATTACTAATACTACCACATACACACACACATCAACACAAAAAAAACCCATTAAAAATTTCCCTTATTGAAAATAAAAAAGACAAAGGGTGTAAAATGTAAAAAAAATATTTTCACACAACCCAAAAACGAAAAGAAGGAAAAATCCATTTGTTTTCATATGGTATCTTAAAAAAGAAAGCAAAAAAAAATCCCCTGGAGATTCTCTTCCTGCACCACTTTTTTCAAGCACCAAAAAACATAAACAATATTCCATCTTTGCACAGATCTATATATACAAAATCCTTATAAAAAAATGAGTAGCACCCAGAAAACAAAAAGAAAGAATGAAATTTTTTGCAAGTTGTCAAAGAATTCGTACAATCCAAAGGCTCCAATCTGATAAGTCTCGTTGGCGGGGACAAAAGTGAGAGGCGAGTGGTGAACGGCGGCGGCGAGTCGCCGGCCCCGGAATATTCGGTCTCTGTGGGCCATAACAACATAGTACAGGCGAGTTCCCTTGTCGGGTAAGTCATGAACGCCGAGAATCTCCTTCACCGGATCGGAGAAACGGTGGTGGATGTCGAAGCCGAAGGAATTGAGAGCGTGGCAACTCTGCGAAGCTAAACTCAGCAGCAGCAACAGCAGTGAGATATTACAGAGCCAACTGTGACAAGCCATGACCGTGAGTTATTGTTGAAGGTAGCTACGAGAGGTTTTGACAGAACAGAGAGATAGATATATGGTTCTGTTATGGTATGTGTGAGAAGGCTTCGTGTTTTTGGTCTGTGGACTGTGGTCGTTAAGACGAAATAGATAAAATATAAAAATGAGTAAAAAAAAAAACGGAGAGAGAGGGAAGGAGGGAGAAGGAAGCTACGTCAAAAGTCGGTTGAGTTTGGTTAAGCATCCCAGTTGCAGGGAAAAGTTCAACTCCTCTTTCTCCCCTTAGCATCAAGGGATTCACGTTGGAACACTGTGGGCCCCTGTTCTATATATTCAATTTCTGAATCAATATTTTTTTTTCTTTTTTTGCTTCTAGTTTGTATTTTGGTGTAGTGTTTTTTTTATTACCTATAACATGTTAGGGGATATAATTTTGCTCACTATGGATAGAAATAATATGATTGACAAAGTTATTTTATAACTTATTTAATGAATTTTTGGATCACTATGCAAATGATGATTAATTTGCTTACGAAAATTTAGCTATTATCTTTTTGTGAGATTTCTTTTTCTAATCATAATTTTGTATGCATATACTTGAATCGAGATTTTACTGGAGAAAATTGGGCACAATTTTAACTTATTTGATGAATGTTTATATTTAATATATTAACTTGAAATCATTAATAAATAATTCTATATGAGTTTATTTATCCATTCGGATAGCTAGTTAATAAAGTGTGTTCTTTAATTACGGATAGAAAATAATACTTCTCAAATGTAAAGATTGGGGGACTAGATTATATTTCTCTCATTCAAAATAAAATATAGATTATATTTCTCTAGGTAATTTTTACTACGCGAGAGTGGATATTAAAAAATCATGGAAATTGTATCTTATCTAATCATGCACCGTTCCTTCAAAAATAAAATTGTATCTTATGAAGTTGGTTTTGCTGGCGAAAACAAGAACGGGAAGCCAACTGCACCCGTTCAACCTTTCCTCAAATGTTTATTATTTCTGTCACGACCATTGGTTGTCATAAATCAAAAGGAATGTTATTATGGGTCTGCAGATAACTACTTTTTACATTTTTTTTACTAAAAATATAAATCATTTTTCAGTAAATAAATTCTTAAAAACATTTCTAACCTTAGATGCAAACAGATTTTATATAGTTTAATAATTGATCTAATGTTAAAAATATTGGTTTATCTTCATCTTTTTTTTTTTTTTTTTTACATTTCAGCTACTTTTTTTAGATTCAAACATAAAACTCCCAATTAAGTAAACCAGACAACCAGCAATTATATTATTTACACTTTCAATGGTAAGGAAGACTTTTTTATTTACTTTTGTTTTGTCAACTTTTAAAAGCATTATTTTATTCAAATACTCTAAAAACAAACTGGAAGAAAAGAATAATGATAAAAGAATTACTCCATTAAAAGACCTCTTTGTTTCCTTCCACCTGTCTTCATAAATTATTGTTTTCAGTTTCCCATCATTTATTTAATTTTCTGGGTATATTTGTATTTATGGTTATTTTATTCTTTTGACCAGAAATCCTTTTAGTTTTGATATATATTAATTTAAAGTCTGATGTAATCTATTTTAATAATTTTATTATATTACTTTTTATTTGATACATTATATGATATTAAAGACATATTTAATTTTCATTGATTGAAGGACTGATTTAAAGAACATAATTATATAAAGAGATGGATGCTTTTGGTTGAGGCAAGTGAGAGTTTTAAGTCAAAATATGAAAAGGTGGCGATTGGTGGAAGTTACCCACTTTCCTGAAATATGCATGAAAAAGTTGGGGAGGCTGCGAGCTAGTTGGTGTTGGTCTCTGCATTGTGCGCCAGAGACATCTCAACTGAAAATTACAACCAAAATATTAGTGATGGAAATTATTATATGGAGAGTACAATAGAATAGGAAGCAAAGCCATTGAATTCTCAATTCCAAGATTTCTAAGAAACATTTTGACCGTTATAGTGGGTGACTTTCTCTCTTTCTTTCTTTGACCAGATCCAAACATGAAACTTGTTTCTTTTTCAAATAAAAGAAAAAAAAAAAAGGTTACACTATATGATGCTGGGAGGAAAAAAAAGGTTTACAAAAAGATTTCTTTTGGTAATTAACCAAGCAAAAAAAAAGATCGATTGATAGCTACCAATGTCTTTTTTAATCAACCAGGAATTCCCTAATTGATTAGAGGAAAAATTAATATCTCGAACTACTAAATTCAATTAAGGAACTTGTATTTTTTTTAATAAATGTTCTATAATAAGCATAGATTTTTAGAAATCGAACTTTTTACTACATATTCAAGAGCATGGTTAGTGACGAACACTCCCTCTACCTAGTTGCAATATAATAAGAAATGAAAAACTATATAATTTTAGATTTCTTATTTGTACGCACATTTTGTAACTTAATATATTCTTATTTTATCTTATACTTCCATATTTTTTCTTATCTTCTTTATGATAGTAAAAATGTTATATAAAATAATTATATAATAAGTTAGAAAAGAGAGGAAAGCATAGTAAGTGAAATAGTCCTTCCTCACCTAGAAAAACATTTTAAACTTTACACTTCACGTGATTGCTTTAGACTATATCGCCTCTGTTACGAGAAAGCTTCTTTCAAAACAGGAAAAAAAATTGTAAATAAATTTCTTCAACGCAAAACACATGCATAGACTAACGTCGAAAAGGAAAAAAGGTGCGGTGTATACAACGGAGACACAACGACATCGAGATAACCTTGGCCTGTTGTGGGTTTTGGTTACGTTTAAAAAAGATGTTGAGGATCTGATGAGTGATAAGTGGGTGATGTTGGTGCATCATGTTGGGTAATTGTCTCGTTTTCTATTTCTGGGTTAAAAACTGAATGTTCGTGTTAGCATTCGTGGCCTTATGATGGTGAAAATTGGGTTAAGGAACGAATAAAATACGACTAGTTACATGTTGTGGGATGCATGGTGTTCATGGTCTGAGCAAATGACACTTTCAAGATGCTGGTTTTTTTAGAGAGGATTTGAACTTCGTTTAAATAATAATAGATTTTATACGATATGTAAAGAAATTAAACTTAAATTATTTTCATTTTTTAAAAAAAATACTTAAATAAGGGAGCATTGTGGCCCATTTTTTAATTCCCGATTTTATTTTTTATTTTTTAGTTGAGATATTTTATCCTCTATTTTTTTTTAAGAAAAATCCACAAATTTAATCTTGATGTTCAATATGAAATGTTGATTTATATATGTTGTAAATATTGACTAACATGTGATTATTTATTATCTACATTACAAATATTTTTTTAAAATTATTTAATTGCTAATAAGCTTAATTTATTAAAAAAATTAAAAACATGCATAAATAAGTTTGAAATTAAAAAAGAAGATTAAAATTATAGATTTTTTTTAAAAAGGGAGGAGCAAAATGTCAATTAAAAAATATAAAGACTAAAATTATAAATTTTTTAAAAGTGAAAAATAAAATATCTCAATTAAAAAAAATTAAAATCATAAATTTAAAAAAATAGGAACCTAAGATTACATTTTAGCCTATTATTACTTTTTACTCTTGCCATTAGAGATGAGTTTGAGTTGGATTAGATCAAGTCAACATCATATTTATATCCAAATCCAAGTTGATCAATATCAATTGGTTTAGGTTGATTTAGGAATTTCTTTTAAAAAAAACTAACAGCATGTTATGAACTAACCCCATCATATTCAAGTTTGATTGAGTTAATTATCTGGTTTATTATTGGAATCATAAAAATTAAAAAAAAAACATACTAAAATGAAAGAAAATTAACGAATAATCTCAAAAGTCAGAATTATTTTTTTTCGATACAAAGGAAAATAAAGACAGCAGCTCTATTAGCCTCCCGGTATATATGACTGAGGAGGTTAGTGTTCCAATCAGTGTTGGATAACATCCTTTTGATATTGCCAAGGATGTTCATGAGATAGGAATCCGGAGGAGGAATCTTGTTTCCTTTTATCAACTGCAGCCACCTTGATGCCAAAAAAGCATTACAAGAACCCATTTTAACATGGAAGCACGAAGTAACCCGACCCATAGCATCACGTATATATATTTTAAAAAGCGTTCCAGAGTTGGTACACCACAACTCCATTGGAGGCTTAAAAGAGTGGGTTTGAAGGTTGAAAATTAGCCAATCAGAATCATCCTGGGGGGTTGGAATAGGAGCAATCAAATCACAGAAACGTTAGGATAGGATGGTCTTCAACGTCTCCCACCGGAAGGTTTCTCTCATTCACCGCAATATGGTTCCAATTATATGAATTATATTAAGTTTAGGTTGGTTGATGTCAAATATGTTCCACATACCTATATTTGATACTTGAAGTGATATTATCGTATTTATAATATTAAAATCTGAACTAAATTGATGGTCAGAACCAACTCAATTTTTCTCTTCAATTTAATTTAGACTTTGGGTTAACCAAACCATTGTTTTGTACTGACTCTGATGGGTACATGGTTTTATACCAACTCCCATGTAAGGCCATGGACCAATAAATATGGTTAGTCCTTTTCTTTTTTATAATTATAGATGCTTATTTGGATTAGACACTTAAAACCCCGGGCTTCATCTGAGTTGTCGGATTAGAACTATGGACACTTGTCAACGAGTGATCGTTAGGTTAGATTTTTATTTTATTTTTTGTTACAACTTGGTTAGGTTCGATCTATAGTCTGTTATTGGAAATTTGCAATTGTTTGCCAAAAAATTGTAGAAAGACTGTTTGTGAAGTTCAAAACTTCAAATCAAAACAAAAGTTGTACGAATGAGATTAGATACAAAGGCCAGAAGGAATTTCATGCATTCACGGATTGTCGCATTCATAAATCTAACAATTAGATAAAGATGGAACGATTTATATTTTAAATATATGAATCATCCAATCTTTATCCTATGATTCTAAATCTAACCCACTGCATAAACACGTGCATTCTCTAACTAAGGAATCCAAATCCCCAGGTAAATCTTGCTCTGACAATAGTGTACATAATCTCAAATAGTACCAGCTAAGATCATTCCTTCTCTAAAAATTTAAATAACTTATTAGTCTTGAGATTTTAACTCCTAAGATGTATAAAGTAAAACAAAAAAAGAAATTTACCATTAATTGTATAAACACAACCCACTACAAGTCAATAATAATTAAGTCCACATTTGTTGACACTACATGCCTCTTCACTTTATAAGAATAAAATTTGAAATATATATTCTACAATATTGTCTAAATGGGATTTAAAAACCATACAGAGCGTTTTAAATTCAGAACCAATCATTTGCTCATACTTTCTTAGAATAGCTAAACATGTCATAAAACTGAATTTACTCTCTAAACTAAGTTTGAAGCACCCCAAACGAAAACCAAACATACACTAGTTGGCAAGAATCAAAACACTAGTTATATCACCGTCTCTTGTTCTTTATTCAAAAAAAAAAAAAAAAGAGCAGAAAAAGAGTGGAGACGGGCTAGAAAATGGGTCAATCACTCTCCTCCATATACAAGTGGAAGCTGTTTCATCTCAAAATTTTCTTTACACTAATTTAGTACAATGATACCACTCAAACTGCAATGGCTCCCACTAGATGTAAGTCCTAGAATTAAATAAGCTTATAAACAAAAACAAAAATAAAATAGGGACATTATTAGCGGTCTGTACTAAGCATATACAAAATTACAGATCCCTTCTGCATAATGGGCAAGAACCATGTCTGAAGAGCCACTTATCTATGCAAGGTAGGTGAAACATGTGATGGCAATGAGGTAAGCTTCTTACTGTCTCTCCAAGCATAAAGTCCTATATATTGCACAAATGCAGAAATGTTCATATCACAATACACAATCTTAGAAATATTTAGTTCAAGGTATAGACATCTAGTGGTATTGACAAAGAAAAGTGTAAGAACTAACCTGCAGGCAAACTGAACAAGAGACTCTATCACCGGATGCATCAAAATTGTTGTCTGTTGTAATTTTTATTTTGGGGATTTTTTCAACCAAATCTCCAGACAAACCTTTGGAACCCCCGGTGTCGAAGATGTTTTGAACCTCATCAAAGCTGGCTTCAACAGCACCCATCTGATAAGCAAGAGCAGAGTTGTCAGCAAGAAGAGGAAGTTCATGAGCAAATCTCAAGTCTCATTGCTGCAATAAGTGCACTTTTGGATTAAAGTTTGCAAACTTAAGTTTGAATGGATTTCATTTTGCAAAAGTACCTTGATATTGCTAAACATAAGTTAGAATCAAACATATGTTGGTAACTTAAGTTTGATAAAAAAAAATGAGTTTACTATAATGTGATTATGTTTGGATATTTTTTGTTCAAAAGTATGTTGGTAAAATGAAATTTGTTTGGATAAAACTAATTAAAAGTACTTTTACTTGATGTTGCTATCAGATAAATACTTCAAACAGAAAATGAGTTTTCAAAAGGAACCCCCAAGTTGCTTACGGATGAAACTCAGTTTGGAGGCAACCAACATGAAGCATAGAACGTTTGAGGGTCCAAAAGCATGTTTGAACCCACCAAATGATGAATCAAACATACTCTAAACATATCGCCAAACTGAGTTTACTGGCCAAATGCAAGTTGGCAAAGCAAATTACCTGACTTTGAACAGCACTCAACATGGCCGGACCAATCCTCTCACGCACAAGTCTCCCACTCAGTAAGCTGGCAATAACATCAATCTGTATAACTCAAAAAGATCAGGTTACACAACATGCAATTATAAATGATAAATAAAACTCAGGAGGTTACAACACAATAAGTTTACAAGCCAACAGAACATTCCATTGTAATCATGTAGCTACATCATGAGCACCATACCCAACAAATGTTCCCAATTTGACAAGAGTCAAAACTTACATGGCATTTTCAAATGTTTTTTTGTCTTGTTCTTCAATAAGAATTGAAATTCCATCTAGCTAACCCCAATGATAAAGGTTTGCATCAAAGGATTACGCAAAATACTACGGTAAAACTCCAATTCTAATTGAACAACTGCATTTAAGTTTTGTCCTTTGCCCTGAAAGCTGAGCAACTCACCAAGTATAAGACACAGCCAATCCCAGATTCATCAGATTGCCAGAGAACAAGAGAGGATTCAAACACTTCAATGGAAAAAACAGCTCCTGATATGGCACCAACAGCAGCCCCTCGAATGAAGCCACTCTCAGTTTCTTGTCCTATCAAAGCTCCAGTCAAAGCCCCCAACAAAGTGCCAACTGCAGAAGACAAAAACAACCTTAAACAAAGCACACACCACACCTTAATGGTTAAAACACTAGGGTAGGGATATAAGAAAAACATTAACCAAACTTTGGACGTTTTTGAAAAATATGAAAATAACCAAATAAGACAACCTAAGCAAAACAATCCAGCCAACAAATAGCAGACCCCCACCCCAAGTTTCAATTTTTTTCAAACAAATTATAAAAAACACACATTTTCTGTCTTAATTGAAAGCACAGAACATCGTACAACACCAGACAATGACAACAATCATCCCCCCCACCCCCAAAAAAAATGATTAAAAAAAAGGCCAAACCCATGATACGAGGTAAACAGAAGCAGATCAAGCGTTTGAGCGAGAAATGCAACGAATGAAAATGAAAATGAATAAAAGGAAAAGACGAATCAAACCTAATGCGAAGCAGAAGGTCAAGATCGCGGAGAAGATGTTCCCAATGACTGCAGAAAAGGCGAGGGTACCAAGCTGTTTAACCCTCTCGACGAAATTCACGAACGTAGAAGATCGCAAAGGACACGGATTCAGCGCAAAATCCATCTGGGTGTCGCAGAAATTTGCACGAATTGAAAACCCACAAAGGAAATAAACAAAAAGGGTACGGTTTGTGATGTCACAAGATTTGGGTTTAAGAAAGAGTTATTAATATATGTTAACAACAAAGAACAATAACAATAATAATAATAACAAGAAGAAGGATATTGAGAATAAAAAACGCGCTCTTGGGCAAATGCTTAGTCCATAAGCATTAGGAGAAGATTGAAAGGAAGCTACAATCAACCAACTCGCATTTAAAGCTTCTGTGCCTTAAAGCGACCCTTTCTCTCTCTCTCTCGCTCTCTCTCTGGCTAATTTTTTTTCTTGAAGGAAATATTTTGTGTTTAATTTTAATCTATATGAATAATTAAAAAAAAAATCACTTTCAACTAACACGGGACGGTGACCGAAGAAGGGCTAAGAAGGGTTCTTTTGACAAGTTGGCGTGAGACTCATCTCATCTCAGGCTCAGGCGTGCCAAACCAAGTACCAACTACCAAGGAAGGGTCACGAGAATTTTAGTTTGGTTTTTTCTAAAATTTTGATTTTTCGATCACTCGTTTTTATTTTTGGTCAGAGCGTGCTTTCGAGCTTAGACTTGAGAAAGGAGTGCCTTGGGGTTGTAGTTTCATTGGCTACGCTTTTCTATGCAAGTGGTACGACCACACTACTTGTTTTTCACATTTTTTTAATATGTTGATAATAACCGGTGATTGTTTTTTTTTTATTGATTTTAATCTCCTGTTGTTGAGAAATTTATTCATTATTTTTAAAGAGATTCTTCCTTTTTATTCAATTTTTTTTATCCGACTCAAACTTGAACTCTTACTATCAAACTTGTTGTTTTTATAACCGAACTTGTTTTTTTTTTATTATTTATTTGGTCCCTATGATGAAAAAAAATATCTGCATTCGATGGGTCAAGTAGGTGGGTAGCAGGAGACTTTGTTGGGAATGGGCCATGGGATAAATGTGTGTGACATATTATTGCCCTCACTCATCCCAATCCACTCACTCGAAGTTATCGATTGCTAACAACTGAGATCCATTCCATTGTCACCTTAACGCCTCCATGAACTTTGTGCCTCTATAATAATTAATATATTCAAGATTATAAAGTTGATTTCTTATAACTTTTGTATACTTTATTTATATTTTGAATATTGAATCCTTAGGACTAACACAGTTAAGATTATAATGTGTTGTCTAAAATTATTAGAATATAATGGAGATATCTCATTTTGATATACACTTTTTATTCGACATTTTTATCTTTAATTTCTATTAAGTAATTATCATATGATTAATTATTCACTGTCTTGTTTTATTTAACTCGTCTTCTTTCTCTTTTTCGTCCTCTTTTGAAAAATGCAACAATAGAAGTAATATATAAAAATATACTGCTACCTCTTCAAACAGTTTGGAACATTATATCGTGCCTTTAGCTACTCATGACATGCAGAGATCGAACATTAATTCCAATTCTTATTCATGATTGTCATGGCAAAAATGCTTTACTTTTATCTACAAAGCGAACCAGCCAATAGATATAATTTATTGTCTCACAGACCAACCAATAATTTATATAAAAATTTTAAAATTTCTGGGAGGACCATGATCCGCCACTGACTTTTATATTTGATTAACTTGGCCTTCAAACTTTAAAAATATGTGAGTTTAGTTTGTTTTTTTATCTAAGAATTCATTATGTTTTTTTTTTAATTTAAGAGAATACAATTTACATGTACGTTTTTTTAAAGATTGAAGATAAAATTTATCAATTAAAATGTAATAACCTTAATCACGTTTGACCAAAAAAGAATAAAGACAAAAATATATTTTTCCTTTAATAATGACTAACGTACATGTGCAATATCCGATCATTGTTGATTATTGTTTAATTTGTTTCAGAAGTTCTGATGATGGAATTGCCTTCGTTTCTATCCGAAAATTACATAATTAATACATACACATCGTGCATCACAAATAAAAAATCCACGTGTAATTATTATGTAAATTTATAGCTAGAGGTGTTTATAAACAACGGAAAAAATCGATCCAAAAATCAAAAACAGAAAATTGAACGATAAAAAAATTGAAAAATCAAAGTATCGAATCGAATTTAAGATTTAATTTTAGAAACGGATCCAAACCCAACTTATAGATACGTATATATTTTTATTCATATATTTATAGTATCATTCATTTTTATTTTTATTTCTTATATATTTATAAAATTGTCATATAACTTATATTTATTTATGAAAAATATATTAAAAATATTTTTAATAATTATTTAAGTTAACAAATATTCTATTATTAGTTATATAATGAGATATAAATAAAATGTTAGATATTTTAAATTATTATTTATTATGTATTTTTTTATTTAATATTTTCAAAAAAACTAAAAATAAGATTAAAACCATCAATCTTATTTAAAACATTTTGAATTAAATTGAATCAAGTCGAATTAATAATTTAAATTAAATCAATTAGATAATAAATTAATAAAATTAAAATAATCAGATCAACTAATTTTTTCTTCAAAATTAATTTAATTCAAATACCCTACTTATAATAAATCGGACATGAGCTATGTCCCGCATGAGTACGTGTTACCAAATTGAAGATATATCTATAGTAGTCTTTTTTATGATATAGTATGCAGTAGTCTTAAGTCTTAACAATCTAATAGACCGAATCTCTGAATCAAATTTCAAGTAACTGTTGGATTCCTTGGAATAAAACTTAGCTTATAGTATGATTTTTAACGAGTCAAACAACATTTGTAAACCTATATACTAACAAATGCAGGGACGATTCTGGGGGTGACAATCTCTCTCTCTTGTTGTTAACAATGGATATGCAAACTTTATTTCTCTGGCTATTTTTATATAAATAAATATACAATTTTAAAATTATTAATATAAATTATATATGTTAAAATTTATTTATTTTTGTCTCTTACAAATTGACATGTCCTGATAAATGATAAAATTTATTATTATTACATTGTTGTTATTGTTGTCTATTATCAAATTAGGACAAGTTTAGTTAATTAATCGTTTAAAAGAATTTTTGGATGTTAAATATATTTTTAGAAAGTTAGTTTAATTTTATGAGATGTTTGGTTATTTTAAAAGTATATTTGTATGTTAAAATTTTGGCTGAAAATGCAATTTATTATGCATTAGACTTGAATATCACTTTTATAAACGGAAGTTTTCTCAAACTTAATTTTACAAATTTTAATCTAGATATACACTTAGATTCACCTTGATTTCACTGTTTCAGTACATGATTGCTTGCTAATGGTAATTAATTAATTAAAGTGGTTTATACCGTGTAAACATAGTTTTACACTCTCATCCAATTATAAATTATAAATTATAATTTAAATTATTTTAAGATAATTATTTTAAAAATCAATAATCATTTTACATAATCATATAAATTATAAATTATAATTTAAATTATTTTAAGATAATTATTTTTAAAATCAATAATCATTTTACATAATAGATTGAATAAATATGTAAAAAATTTTAGACCATGTATAACTTTTTTTTTCTTTAAAATTTCCTTTAACTATAAAAATGTTACATTATATTTATTTTATTTCTGATTTCTATGATTTGTGTAAAAAAATAGTTTTTTCTATGATTTTTAATATTTTATATTCAAATATTTGAAAATAAAAAATTGTGTGACATCCCCCATAATTAAATAAATGAAAAAATATTTTTCTAAAAAAAATGAGTGCTTACAGTACTTATCAGTTGTGATGTCAGATTGTCAGTACTGTGTTTGATTCATAAAAAATATATATATATAAATTGTTAAGTTTCAAATGTGAATGAAACTTGGATGCAACCGCCACATAAAAACAAATAAATAAAGTACAAATTGTATAAGTAAAAAGGACATGTAAATCTGATGTTGAAATATTTTGATTTAGTATATAATATTAAATTCATTGTCTTTTTCATTTACCTTCATACTTCTTCTTTTTCAAAATAAAAGTAGTTTAAAATTGTAATATAGGTATTAAAAAAATAATTAATTTATTAAATTTCATAAAATAATATAAATAATTTTTTTAATATATCATTTTATCTCTAATTAAATAGTATTCTTACTCATTTATTCTCACTACAACGCATAATTCTAATTAATAATAACAAATTCACATATATATATATATATATATATATATATATATATATATATATATAAACTTGATGGATCAAAATCTTTTCACTTCACCCAACTCTATTGTATCATTTGTTACTTGCCGAAAAAAATAAGAGATTTTTAGAATTAATCAATAATATAAATACATAAATAAATATTAGTGATTTAGGAAAAATAGTTCATGAGAATTAAAAAAAATATATTATATTAATGCATAAAATATTGATTGAGAATAATTTTAAAAAATATTTAATATAATATTGATTTTGTAAAACGACTTGTATTTTAGAATAATTTTTTTAAAAAAAATGACTTATATTTTAAAACGGATGGAGTATGACTTTGCATTTTGCATCACACCTGACTAAAACATAACTCTTCTCTTATTTAGAAGAAAAAAAGAGTCAAGATTTCAGCAACATTAATTTCACTGATTAAAACAAGGCAGCTTTTCTAACACATGCAGTTAATTAATTCCTTGGGAGAATCTATCTCCAATTTGCCAAATATCTTGTCATTTAAGCTTGTTGGTTAAGGCATTAAAGTCTAAAACAACTACACCTAATGCTAGATGCGAAGGTTTTCTATATACTAATGCGTTATTTTGATATTTTCCTAAACGAACACGACTAGAATAATGGGAAGTTGCAACGTCAATTTATACACATTGCCTATTCCCGTAAACTTAGGTTGCCAATTTCTATATTTTGACAATAATGTATATGGATGAGATTGCACAAAGCAACAAATACTTTGATTAGTTCGGGAGGCTCCCAGAAGAACATCAATTAGAACTTAGGAAGTAAAATATAAAATTTGTTTTCTCGAGCTAATTGACCAAGCATGCAGGCATATATATCTACTGCTTTCTAGACTGCTGGTGTCATCAAATCTAATGTTTGTCTATGGTGCAATCCTTTTCTTTCCACTGCACATTGACCTTCAAACTCAGTTATTAGATTCTATGGCGCATTAGGTCAACTAAGAGGGCTTCAAGAACAATAACCCAGCTGCAGGGAGTATCTTTTTTGTGACCATCATTTCAACTTTCTCAAGTGTTCTTATAAATTATCTCACATGTAGGGGCACATGATGTTATCAACTTTGCAAATAATGTAAGACGTGTCAAATAAGTATATGAAACTAATCAAAGGCAATGCCAGCTTAACTTAAAGTCCTCGCTTTAATTAGGTCTTAAAATATATTTTATTTACTATTATAATTATAATTATAATTTTTTCAAAACAAATTAAAAAAATGATTTTTATTTGGTAAATAATATTTAAATATTTTTCTTAAGAAAATATCCCTCGTATATAGTACGTACGTACGTAGTATTTGATTCACTTTAATTGAAGCTTCTCTATTAGTTTCTGTTTGAAATAACTTCACAAACGCGAGGACGTTAAAATATATGCTGCAGAAGCAATTGTAGGCGGACTCTTATAAATTTTCTCTAAGCCTGGGATGGAACCGGTTAATTAACTCTCATCATCTCAAATCGTAATTAAATAATTAAGGACGGGTGGGTTTAGGGTAGAAGAAATATTGATGACAAATTTAATTTCAACCTCATTTTCGTTAAGGAGAAAATTAATGTTGTATCGGTTTGAGAAGATACATGCTTGGTTGCTAAATGAAGAATGTGAAGACATGCATTGTGCAATTTGTGCTTATATCATGGCGTCAGGGAGGTAGGGTGGAGGCAATAATTTGGCAAGAGCTGCCAAAGCGAATTAAATAAGCAAAACTAAAAATTGGCCATCTCCAAAAAACACCAAAATTCTGAAAATGATGTTAAAAAATCTTATTGAAGCGGAAAAGTTGTTCCACGAGAAAATTATATGTGGGTACAAATGTCAAGCCTCACAAGTCACAATGAAATAAGCCAAATAGAATTATAAGATTAGTATAATGGTAAAAGAAGAAAAGAAAACAAAATTTGTGGATTTGATTTTTTCTACTAATAAAATAATTAACAATTAATAACTAACATTTTTTTAAAAAAAAAAAGCGAAATGCCATTAATCATATATGTAAATGATATGTTTGATAAGGAAGAGGATATCGGGTATATGCTGTTTGTCATTATTTTTCAAAGTTGTTTACTTCATCCAATCCTCAAAATATTGATCATGTATCTAGCCTGGTTCAAGGTCGGATGGCTCGCGTGCTTTAAAAGAGATTATTCTCAATTGGGATTTTACAAGAGAGGAGGTTTTCCAATCTCTTAAGCAAATGCATCCTACCAAAACAGGTATTCACGGAACCCCTACTTTATTTTACTAAACATTTTTGGGAAGATGCAGCAGAAGGTGCTAGAAATCCCAAATGAGGATGGTGATCCAAAGGCTGTCAATGACAACTTGATTGCCTTTTTTTTATATTATTTGTTTACACTGAGACTTTGACTGCTTTGATACCCAAAACGAAGAAGCCAACGCATCTAGTGAATTCCGGCTCATTAATTAGTTTATGAAAATGAACTGTGCTCTTCAAATTGGTGACAAAGATGATAGCAAATAAATTGAAGAAATTTCTTCCATATATTGTCAGTGAACAATAGGGTGCTTTTGTCATTACTCACAAGCAAATGACTGACAATGTCTTATGTCATCATAGATCATCCTTGGACTGAAAGATGATTATTGTTGTGTGCAATGGAGTTCTTGTCCTCTCCAAATTCAGTCCTTGGTGTTTGCCGATGCCCTAGTCATTAGTTTTGTTCGTAATTAGTTCTTTTTCCTGGTTTTGTTTTGTAGCTTTTTGACAGATAATAAAAAAGATGATTATTATTGTTGGCACTCTAAAATTGGGCCGAATTTTTAGGGGCCTGAATTGGTAGCTGAATTGCTAAATTTGGGCCAGTCACATTCATGGCGTGGCTTGATTATTTCATATGAAAATCAGAATTTAAGAGGGTGGAAAAGTAAAGCCTTTCTAATGGTATTCAGCTAAGGCAGTCAATTAGCTAACAATTATAACTCAAATATGAATCATAGAAACAACTTTTAGTTGCTTTTGATACATCTTGATATGAAAATTTGATCAAACATGAATCATGGATGTCAAGCTAAACATGCACTGAGTTATGTGGAAGGTGTTGGAATTAATTCAAAGTTGAATTATTGTTATCGGCTTAAGATCGAGTAGTGATTCTTTAAAAATAAGAACTAGAGAAAGCGGTAGTGTGCTTTTAAAATTTAAAGAGAATGACAACTATATTGGTTGGCACGAGTGTCTTATAGATAATGAGCGCGGGTCAACCAATGTGTTTAAAGGATGAAACATTGAAGCCACTTAAAATTAGTTGAATGTAGATGTTTTAATTAAAAAAATTCATCGAAATCAGTCGAAAAGAGATACACCAACAGGTAGAAGTATGTTTACACTTTATAGGCAGTTATCATAATCTATGTTGATGTATTGAAATATAAAATATGTATTAGGAAACTATAGATAAGATCTTTTGCCAAAATCACAATTTAATTACGTTAGTTTTAGTGTGTTTTATTTCTCATTTCCTTACTGCTTTTGTTTATAGTTTTATGATGTTATTTGCTTTTTAGCAAACTTAATTGTTCCAATTAGGAGTGTTGATAGATTGATTTGATTCGGATTTGAAAAAAAAAATGATTGAATTTAATTAGTTCAATTTAGTTTGAATTTCATGATTTTTTTGTCTAATTTGAACTAAACCAACATGATATTGATTTGGCCTCATTGACAATTAAACAGGTGAAGTATTTGAACTTTTATATTAAGTGGGAGGGGGGCTAAAAACCTATGTGAACCTTGATGTGTTGTAATAAATCAAATAAGACCTATTTTTGAAGGCCAATAATGGCTGGCCAAAAGAAAATTCGTACATAGTCAATGAAGTCATAATCAAAACACCAATTGGTGTTTCTCAAGGAAACCATTGCGTGACATGGTTGTGTCCATTTGGAATATTGGAGTGCGTGGTTGCGGAAACCATAATTTGCATGAACATCATTGATTGCCCGAGAGTTTGATGTGGTAAAACTTAAGATTTTCATATATTCAAAATTTCCAGCAAATGAAGAAGTCTAAGAAGCCACGGAATTCCCTTTCATGGGCAATGTGAAACAAAATTGATTTTGGACCAATGTACCATCGTCACGGATGAGGATCTAAAAAAGAGGAGGGAGACAGATAAAATAATAGAAACTAGAAAATATGTGTCAATTTACCTTATTGG
This sequence comes from Glycine max, assembly GCF_000004515.6. Lineage (NCBI taxonomy): Eukaryota > Viridiplantae > Streptophyta > Magnoliopsida > Fabales > Fabaceae > Glycine > Glycine max. The sequence goes on from NC_038247.2 coordinate 6,048,826, forward strand.
TATAAATTGTGTCAGTTACTACTTTTGAGTAGGGATGGAAATGAGCCAAGTCACTTGTCAAGGGCTTTTGGCTCGGCCTATTTAAGGTTCGGTTCGGTTTGGTTTGTTTACTATAGAGGTCAAATGCATGTTAAAAATTTTCAAAAAAAAAATTTCAAGTTAAAAAGATAATGCAACCAGATTAATACTTCCAAAGAAAAAAATGTTTTGTAAAGATATTTTCAGACAATTTAAATATTTTTATTTGGCTATATTAGTATAAATCATCTCTAATACATATATTTTTTAATATTATGCTTTTTTTTATTTTCTTTTGATATACTTTGTGTTTTAACAACTTGAATTCCATATGATTTTCTTTATCAATTATTTTTGGATTTGTACATTATTTATATGAAAATTTATAAGTTTTTTTTTAATTAGTATTTCACTAGGTTTTAAAACAATTAATTGGTCAAAGACATTTTTAAGCAGACTTTTAAATAGGCTTGTAAGCCAAGCCAGACTTTTATGTAAGTCGAGCCTTTAAGAAAAATCTATAACAGGTAATGGACCAAATTCAAGTCTTGCATATTCAACTCAAACCAAGCTCAAACCTAATAAAACTTGACTTGACTTGCTGATTTCCACCCATACTTTTGAGCAAAGGAAAAATTGTGAAACATTTGGTGGACACGCCTTTGCCAAGTGGTTTCAGTTGGGTTTAGTTTTACTGGGAGGAGACTTTGGGCCAAGTCCGGAATCGTTTTTGCTAGTAGGCTTTCGTTTGCATCCACCTTTACAAGGAGGAGGTGGCTTTGGGCCGAGAGCTAGTACTCCTTGTGGAACGAAAGATGGTGGAGGATCGAGTCTTTCATAATCTGTTATGTTAGTTCTTAGAACCATCTCCTGGATACCTCTTACTCATTTAATGGATTCATTGATAATTTCTAGCAAATTAACAAGCAATGTTATATATATGTATATATAGAGAGAGAGGGAGGGAGGGAGAGAGATGGGGTAAAAAATAACTTAAAAAAGTAAAATACAAGTAAGCTAAAGAAATGAAAAATGAAAATTCATAGCCATATATACCCAGTGTGGATTAATTAAAGAAATTATTAGGAAATAACTTTGTGTTTTGTGAGTTGCATCAAATGGCATGAGCATTAGAGAAAAACTGGCTGGTTGGATAGAACACGTTACTACCGAGTGGCACCAAAGACCAATTAAATATTTGTTTTTATGAGTTGGTTTAATTTAAGTTTGAGAAAAAAATGAAATTTAGTCTGATTATATTTAATTAATTTGGTTTTAATTTTTCAGATAATTTAATTACATCAGTTTGATTAAATTAAATAAATAGTTTGGTTTAGATCTTTAGATTAAATTTTAAACTATTATATATTTTCAATCCTTTTATCTACATAGATTATGGATTATCTTCTTTTTATAAAGTGTCTTGGATAATTAAGGAAAAACGAAAAAAAAATTACAAGTTTGATTCTCTCCTGCTCCTGTCTCTATAAGTTTTTATCTTTTAAGTTTTTAATTGTAATATTACAAACTAAAAGAAGTTTTTAATATTCAATCATTTCAAACAATAAAAAGAGTTTAATTTATATACACGATTTATGTAAAACATTTTTACAAGATATCTAATAAGAACTCACTTTATTATCAGAGCATGTGAATGAATGAGAATATGAGATGACACGGTAAAATAATCAACTTCTATTGAATGCATATGTAAAAAGAATTACACTAATAATTCATATAAATTGAATTCATATTTAAATCAATTATAACGATTGCTATTGTTTTTATTAATATATAAATTGTTTTAATTATAAATTTTTTATAGCCAATTTTTTTTATAACTTTACATGAAATGATGAAAGTATGTTCCGTTCGTCTGTTTGTCTAAAATATGATAAATACTAAACTTCATAGGAGAAATGACGAAAGTATAAGACTACTGAAATACTAAAATCTAAAATGTATAATTTTAAAACTAAAAATTTGATTGGGTGATCAGGTTAAAAAGATAAGTTTGAGAACTAATTAATTATAAATAACTTGGTTTGAATTTAAAGTGAAATGAACTAATTAAAAAAACATAATCGCTTAGATTATGCAAATACAAAGTTTAGTGCTAAATTGCTAATAATAAAAGAAAAATATTAGTATTATGCATACTCCAAGGATGGCGTGCGATATTTTTCTTTGTATTCATCTTGTAGGATAATAGCTACTACAACAAAACAAGGAATAAGGCAAAGATATTCGCCAAAACAAAAAGGAACAAGATAAAGATGCTTTCTACGAAGGTTGTTTGAGGATATACACTGAATCATGTGATGTGATTTGATGTGATTGCGATAGCACATGATGAAAATTCAAACGGATATTTCAGAATTCAGACTATTAAGCTAACAAAGGTTGAATAATTGCTAAGAAACCAATCCTTATTTTAAAATGAAGGGATCGATTTTCGGAGTAATATGTAAGTATATTTTAAGTTTATTCTGACTTTAATAACTATAGATTTAACTCATTTAAACTTCTTTTTTTCATAAAAAAAAAAGAATTCAGACTGTTAACAAACAAAAGAAAAAGATATTTGAGACGACTGCATCAAAATGGAGACAATTAAATAATTGGAGAACATCGCAATCCCAGCAACATTTCCACTTTCTCACCCACCTACTCTTCTCCTTTCTCTTCTTCTGCTGCTCGATCGATCGATCGATCTCGTCACTCTCTTAGCTACCATGGGTAACACAACACGATCCTATTTCATTCTCACTTCTTACTCTTTTTTTCCTCGGTCAAACACGATTCGATTATCTGTTTTTTTTTTCGTATTTGGTTTTTGAAATGTTTGTTTTGCTGCTGCAGCGACTGAGAATCCTTTCAATAGCATTTTGACGACGCTCGAAAAGCCCGGTGGTGCTGGCGAGTTTGGAAAGTACTTTAGCTTGCCTGCTCTCAACGATCGTAGAATCGGTGAGTCACTGATTTTGGTGTGTGTGTTATTGATTGGTGTTATTTTTCTTTTGTATTTTGCTTGTGTCTGGTGTGATCTGTTGCTGTTATTTCATTGCTATTTTTTCGGGGAATGTAATGTAGCAATTTCAGTGATGATTGATGAGTTAAATTTGAATCTGGGGAGGTTAAGAATTGATGGTGACATTCGTGTGTTTGGCAATACAGATAGACTTCCTTACTCTGTGAGGATACTTTTGGAATCTGCAATCCGGAACTGTGATGAGTTTCAAGTTAAGAGTAACGACGTTGAAAAAATTATTGATTGGGAGAATACCTCTCCGAAGCTGGTGGAGATTCCATTCAAGCCAGCTAGAGTGCTTCTCCAGGTGAGTAACATGAAGATGTTGATGCCTAGCGGTATTGCTTTTGTGAAGTTCTTTGAGTGTTTGCTGTATTTTGTGGTGTTCACTGAGGTTTTTTGAATGTTAATATCAGGATTTTACTGGCGTGCCTGCTGTTGTCGATCTTGCTTGCATGCGAGATGCCATGAACAAACTTGGTGGTGATTCTAATAAAATTAATCCCTTGGTAAGCCCCATTCTTGTGAACATTAATGAATTTGGATTAACATTGATTTTTTTTTTTACATTGGGTATGTGTGATGATTTTAAAATTGGTTTCCTTCAGGTACCAGTTGATCTTGTCATTGATCACTCTGTTCAAGTTGATGTGGCAAGATCAGAAAATGCTGTCCAGGCAAATATGGAACTTGAATTCCAAAGAAACAAGGAAAGATTTGGTTTCCTCAAATGGGGTTCTAATGCATTCAATAATATGCTTGTCGTTCCTCCTGGATCAGGGATAGTTCACCAGGTAATTGCATCATTCCATGACCAGTGATACTGAAATGTGTATGCGTGGATATGTAATATTTTATCTAATTCTGTAATATTTAGAATAATTTTATTTTCACATGCAATGAAATTTTTTTTCATCCCGTGATTCAAGTTTGTCTTCTGAATCAAGTTTTGTGATTTTAATTTTGCAGGTTAATTTAGAATACCTTGGTAGAGTTGTGTTCAACACAAATGGTGTGCTTTATCCTGACAGCGTTGTTGGAACTGATTCACACACAACTATGATTGATGGCCTGGGTGTTGCTGGATGGGGAGTTGGTGGAATAGAAGCAGAAGCTGCAATGCTTGGCCAAGTAAAACTAACATGCTAATTTGTATTTGTTATAGAACCCTCTGAGTTACTTTTAAAATTAGAGAATGAAATTAATTTATTCTGAGTATCTCTGAAAAATTCCAATTCTCTCCTTTCTTTTAACAGTATGCGTATTGTTTGTAATAATGTATAGACCTGTGTGGTTTTGACCATTGGAGAAGTTATTGTAAGAGATATTTATTTATCTCATATTTTTGCAGCCCATGAGCATGGTCCTACCGGGTGTCGTTGGGTTCAAATTATTAGGCAAACTACGAGATGGTGTCACAGCTACTGACTTGGTGTTGACTGTTACACAAATGCTAAGAAAGCATGGGGTTGTTGGCAAGTTTGTAGAGTTTTATGGTAAATACTAATTTATGCAAATGATGCAATCATATCTTCTTGTAGCTTCATCTGTCTAGCTGATTAATCTTTACCTGGATAATTGCTTTTTACCAATGCAGGGGAAGGCATGAGTGAACTGTCTTTGGCAGATCGTGCCACCATAGCAAACATGTCTCCTGAGTATGGTGCAACCATGGGCTTCTTTCCTGTGGATCATGTCACTTTGCAATATTTGAGACTGACTGGCAGAAGTGATGAGACTGTAAGTAAACACCTGTGTCATTGTATTTTAGTGTGTCTATATGTGCTGACATGTCTTTCTTACAGGTTTCTATGATAGAATCGTACTTACGAGCAAATAAGATGTTTGTGGATTACAGCGAGGTATGCTATGCATGTATAGTTTTTGGATAGTATTGGAAGGACCTGGTCTGATTGGGATTTTGCTTTTGTACAGCCCCAAGTGGAGAGAGTGTACTCATCGTATTTGGAACTCAATCTTGAGGATGTAGAACCCTGTGTCTCAGGTCCAAAAAGGTAATGAGTTCTTGTGCTTTTAACTTAAAAGCAAGGGTAAACTTTTCTCCCATTCCTTATATTTGGCATTTACTACACATGCCCTCTCTATTAAAAAAATTGTTAGATTACCATTAACTCCTAATTGCTATAAGATCTTACAAATTTGTTGAAAATGTCATTCCTACCCTTATTCTGTGTGTATTCTGACAAAAAAAAAAGGAGAGGGGGGGGGGGGGACACATTCATTGGCTTGGCAGAATTGATGCTTAAATTTGACTGCATCTGTAAGCTACTCAGTTAACAATTATGTGATGTCTAACAACATTGTGGAGTGTTGTGTTTTTTTGTATTTTAATGAGTTTTTTTTATTTTAAATGAATACAGTGGTGTTTTGTGTAGGGTTTCAAAATGGAGGGTCTATGTAGTAAGCACGAATTAGAAGGGTGGAGGAAATATTTTATTACATTTTCAGTTTTTTAATGCTGTAACCCTTGCTTAAATCTTTTCAGGCCTCATGACCGTGTCCCTTTGAGAGAAATGAAGGTAGACTGGCATGCCTGCCTCAACAATAAAGTTGGATTCAAGGTATGCATATTATTTTTAATGGCTAAATATATAATAGCATAGGTTATCTGTTCCATCTATAGTGTTGAAGTTTTCATATCTCCACTTTTCCAATATGATTTTTCAAAAGGCGTTGCACTCTTAGTAGCAGCATCTGTGTGTGTGTGCACACACATGCCTGCATGTGGTTGGGGTGGGAGGTCTGCCATGAAATCACCCTTCAAATGTACTAATCCAAGGCCAGAAGGGTACAGTAGTGACTAGTTTTAGCATCTTAATGGTTCAGATGAGGAACACCTCTAGCACCTTACTGATATATTTATATAAAAGAAGAAACTAAAAGAGGCCAGCCATTTAACTTTTGTGATTCTAAAGGTCGTAAAATAGTCAGAAAATAAAAATATATGTATGTTATATTTCATTTGAATATTTTATTTTTATAATGAGTGAGCTGCTTATTCAATTAATTCATATGGAAATTAATACAAAATAGTCATATATTTTACTTTTTTATTTTTTAATTTAATAGCTATCTTATGTGAAGTGTGCATGTTTTGGCCCCTTACTTCATGGGTGTTAAAAAAAAAACCTTTAGCGCCTCAAGAATGCCCTTCACCTTTGACTACCTTGGGTGAAATTTGAATTTACATTCCTGCCGATCTTTGACCAGGAAGTCAAATTGTGCGATTGACTATATACTTATACTAGTGATATGCTTTTAGTATTTTGTGGCTTGTGCCATATTACAGCCTTGGTCGTTTTTGTGGTTCAAACTGTATAATATTGCATTGTTACAGGGTTTTGCTGTACCAAAAGAATCTCAGAATAAGGTTGCAGAGTTCACATTCCAAGGGACACCAGCACATCTTAGGCACGGTGATGTTGTTATAGCTGCTATCACCAGTTGTACAAATACTTCAAATCCTAGCGTAATGCTTGGAGCTGCATTGGTTGCAAAGAAAGCATGTGAATTGGGATTGCAGGTCAGTAGATGGCTCTGCATTTTGTACCTTCATCATTATAACTTTATGGTTTTACTCAATTATGATATGCTTGCACAAATTATATGCATAAATCCTACAAGAAGGTTTGCCCCTTGCTATGCTCCAGTGCCATAATTGGGCTATATGATATAGTGTTGACAAGCATGATCTGGGTTTTACATTTGGTGTCTGATTGCATTTATATCTATATAACATTATTGTCTTGGCTAATGTAGCACCTCATACAGCTTTGTATTCTTGTTGCTTTCCCATTTCTGAATAATGTTGAAGTTACACTAGCAATTGTTTTTAGGCTTCCTGTTGTTTTTACAGTCCAGTAGTTAGATACATATTTGATAAAATACATGATGAGATTTATTTTTTTTCCCTTTGCCCAATGTTGTTTGTTGCTAATTGTTTGCAATTGTTTCACAATTTGATATTGAATATTAGGTGAAGCCATGGATTAAAACAAGCCTTGCCCCAGGTTCTGGTGTTGTGACTAAGTATTTGCAGAGGAGGTATTCTTTAGAATATAGTCAAGCGTATAAATCCATAACATGGTGGAATTCATATTTATGTTGCTAAATTGTCTTCATTCCTGAATTGCTCCTGGCGCTTTCAGTGGCTTGCAGAAGTATTTGAATGAGCTAGGGTTTAATATAGTTGGGTATGGATGCACCACATGCATTGGAAATTCAGGGGATATTAATGAAGCTGTTGCATCTGCAATTACTGAAAATGGTACATATCCTTTGGTAAATGGTATTTTTTCTTTGTACTCACTTGTGAATCTCCGAGGTTACCTAAGCATTGGTTTTCTGAATATTCCAGATATAGTAGCTGCAGCTGTACTGTCTGGAAATAGGAACTTTGAGGGCCGAGTTCACCCATTAACAAGAGCTAATTATCTTGCTTCTCCTCCTCTTGTTGTTGCCTATGCCCTTGCTGGCACAGTATGTGATTTGTAAATTGTTTTCAATTTTCTAGTATGCATTTCAAAACTTGCTGTCACCTTCTAATTTGGACACTCTATTCTGTAGGTGGACATTGACTTTGACACTGAACCCATTGGGATAGGGAAGGATGGCACAAAGATCTTCTTCAGGGATATTTGGCCATCCAGTGAAGAAATAGCAAATGTAAGTGGCTCAATGTGTTTAAATATGATTTTTTCATCAACTGTGTATATTAAATTTGAGTCATCACTCTCTTTAGAGTGTGGACTTCTCTCATTATACTATCCCTTTTAACATGCTACATGACTTCTCCTACATCAATCATCTCATTTTTACCCACTCCAATACTGTTGTTTAAATTTAGTCAATATCAAATTTTCTTGCTGTTAATTTCAAAACTTTCCATATTTGTAGATTTAAAATTTGGCACATCATATCAAATTAATAATTGATTCACACAATTTACTCTTCAATCCTGTATGTCTAGCCTCTTCAAAACTATTCTTATATAACAATAACAATTCCAAAAATGGTATATTTTAATTTAATCCTATATGTTGAGATTTTTCATGATTTATATGGATATTATTTGTGATTTGGGTTTTAACAACTTAGAATAAGGGATGGGATTCTCCTTGTACAGATTTCTTCTATAAATCAGAGTTGAAAGGATCAAACAAAAGCAATATTCATACAATTCTGAGTTTCAATTCTATATAACAAAATATCATCTTAACAATGAGGGCATTTCCTATTATATTTTATTCCTTCTTAAGGCATGTAGTTTTATCATTATTTAGTAACAGTGATATTATTCTATAATTTTTACCTAAATTTGAAAATATCTGTGCAATGCCCCAGAAACATTTTAGTTTAAATAAAAATATGTTGCATATAGATTGTTCATATTGTCCAATTTTCAGGTTGTACAATCAAGTGTGCTGCCTGCTATGTTTAGGGACACATATAATGCGATCACCCAAGGGAATCCCATGTGGAATAATTTATCTGTTCCAACTGGCACTCTTTATGCTTGGGACCCTACATCAACTTATATTCATGAGCCACCTTATTTTAGAGATATGAGCATGTCTCCCCCAGGCTCTCATGGAGTGAAAGATGCTTACTGTTTGCTCAACTTTGGAGACAGTATCACAACTGACCACATCTCTCCAGCTGGCAGCATACATAAGGACAGTCCTGCAGCCAGATACCTTATAGAACGTGGGGTTGATAGACGGGACTTCAACTCCTATGGAAGTCGCCGTGGTAATGATGAGGTGATGGCCCGAGGAACTTTTGCCAATATTCGCATTGTCAACAAATTTTTGAATGGAGAAGTTGGACCTAAAACTATTCATATTCCTTCTGGGGAGAAGTTATCAGTCTTTGATGCTGCAGAGGTAATTTTTCTAAACTATGTAATATGTAGGCATATTAGTCAATAGTTTTTACTTTGCTTCATTTATCTCCTTCACTTACTGTGCAACTGTTTTCTAATTGATTTTCTGGTTGGAAAGATTCTTGATTTTGTGACTGGATCTATAAAAATATGATTTATATCTGATATTTCATTGTTCAACAGAATCAAATAGGCCAAAATGGAAAAATAGAGAAAAAGTCTCAGTGACTTTGCACACAAATAATTTATGATTCCATATCTTTTTCATCCACCTGTTCCAAAGATTGGTAGTTGGTTTCTTGTCAATCTTGTGTGTTGTCTTATTGTCTGAGGTAGATGGCTAAATGGTCCGTCTGTAAAGCAACTTTCTAACACTTTAACCTTCATTGATTCCTTTTGGTATTGCAGAAATACAAGAGTGAGGGGCATGATATGATTATCTTGGCTGGTGCTGAGTATGGGAGTGGAAGCTCTCGTGATTGGGCTGCAAAGGGGCCAATGCTACTGGTACATTTTATAGGCCATTCTGCTCTGACCTATTTTATTTGTGTATGTTTTGTTGGTTTGTGTAATTCTGGATCCTTTCGTTATTGTTTCTAGGGCGTGAAAGCTGTCATAGCAAAAAGTTTTGAAAGGATTCACCGAAGTAATTTGGTGGGAATGGGTATCATTCCATTGTGTTTTAAGCCCGGGGATGATGCTGATTCTCTTGGATTAACTGGCCATGAACGTTACACCATTGATCTACCAAGCAATGTGAATGAAATACGACCCGGCCAAGATGTCACAGTGGTGACAGATGCCGGGAAATCATTTGTATCTACACTGAGATTTGATACAGAGGTAATATTTTATCTTCCATCTTTGCTGGTGTTGGTGGTAGTGATGTGTTTGTTGTGCCTTGCTCTTATTCCTTGACATTCTCCTTTTTCCTACTGATCTTTTTGTTCATTACAGGTTGAACTAGCTTACTTCAACCATGGAGGCATCTTACAATATGTCATCAGAAACATGGTCAATGCTAAACATTGAATCAGATATAAACCAAGTTTGCAGGTTGAATTGATAGCACTCACTGGCGCTGATTCTTAACTTTGGTCTTAATAATCTAGTATGGCCTGCTACAAGGAAATCCATTGCTATTCAGCTATTGTATCAATAAACCAAGGAACTAGATGGCTACTACGAGGAAGAGTTATGACTGTCGTTTGTTGAAGAAATGTGATTTTCTTTTTCAAAAATTCTATTGGTCATTGAGGATGAAAATTCCTTGTTACATTTTTACTGGTTTTACAGTTGAGTTTTTAGGAAACATTTGCCTTCTATTGCTGCCTCCCGACTCTTGAGAATTAAGGAAATCAGGAACATTTTTTGAAATTATGAGCAATGTGCCGTAAATTTCTTAAGGTAGAAAGAAATGGACGCAGAGAGAAATTTCACCCACTGTTTGTAAGGATGGAAAGAAAATGCGGGAAGAGAAAAATATTTGAAATTTAAATTAAAGAGAATAAAAGGAAAAGTTGAATTTTTATTTTTAAAATTCAAAATTTTCTCATTTTCCATTTTCTTTAATGAAAAAATAGAAAGTGCTCTTAGTTTGAGTTTGTGAGAGAGAATGGGAGGGAGAGTAAATACGAAATTGGGTCATAAAAAGTTTACTCAATTTAGTCTTAAAAAATACAAATAATCTCTTAAAATTTGTCTTGTTATATAACAATAATTTTATATTTATAATCGTGAAATGCTCTTTGGGGATGAAAGTATCTCGAATAATTTATACTTTGGTCTTCTAAAAATGTTGGCGGCTCTTCAAATATTATCATTAGCAGACAAACCTAGATTAAGCTTTTGTAAGGTCTACTTAATTAAGTAGCTACTGCTAGAATAAGATTTTGTGTTTTTAAAAAGGTCTATTAGATGACTTATTTATATTTCATATATGCTTAAAATTTTGATACTAATAAAATTTATTAATTATATAAATATTAATTTTATATTTTATATTTAATACAATAATTTCATTAATGGATAAACAGATGTAGAACAGCCATTCCATCGATGGAGTTCGTTCTGTATATACATAATGATAACGATATGTAGTATTCTATATACTTTTAAATTAAAATACAATTGATACAAAGACAGATTACTGAAAAGAAATTAACATTTTAATAATGGTAACAAATGATAAAAAAAAGTTAAAAGTTCTTCCATAAATAAAAAGTCCTAGCATTTTCTTATGTGTCTCCAGTTTTAGGATTGTTTAATTTTAAGTGTATGTCTAATATGCTATTTTTATTTGTTCAATGTTGAAATGTTTTTCTTTGAGCATCATGTACTTTTAACGAATGATCTTTTTGACAAGAAAAAAAATAGTATATGTATTGTTGTGGTAAAAAAATTAAACTATGAACCAATAAAAAAATCATTATCAATATGCGATAATTATTAAGAGAATCAACAAATTTACCATTACCATTTATGTCGATTTGTAATAAATAACATTGTAAAAACTAAGATTATGAAAGCAAGCAATTTATTTTTATTCTATAATACAAGTGTGTATTTTCTCCCATACACGAGAGCTTCATAACAAGAGTCAAGAGAGATACACACTCAAAATAATAGATTTATATTTTCCTTCGTACAACACGAAAATAATATTTGTTTGCGATTTTTCATTCAACTTTTGTTTAATGAAATACAAATGCGTGACTTGAGTATTAATTTTTGAGATACATTGTACCAATAATATGGTTATCCAAAAACAAATGCAAGACTTTTGGATTGATTCTTGCGATAACTGTTTCATAATAAATAACACTATTCTTAACTCAATTCTGTAACCAAAATTAAACATTCCACTCAATAATTAATTAAAGACCTCCCTCTCGAATAGGGATTTAGGGGTAACAACACAAGCTCTGAGGAAAAAAAAACTGGTATACTTGTTCCATCTATTGTTTTTCATACATTTTCTTGAACATCCCTATTGTAAATTAACCGGTACATAATTTTTTATTTTATTTTTATTATATTCGCTGGTATCATAAATGAAAAGGGTAGGAGAAAAAATGAGTTAGCTTAAAACTGAACATCCAAAATTACAAAATGTCACCGCATGCTGTAAATATTTCCTTCCAGATCTGAAACATTATCACGCAAACTTTTAGCTGAGACTCCAAATGGTACACCCTTGGCATGATGAATTCAGACAAGCCTGATAAAATAAGGCAATCAACAGGAAAGCTTATCAGTGACATTTAGCATATTAAATTTTATCAAAATAAGAGCAAGAACTATTCCAAGCAGGACACACTATCGAGCAGTAAATACAGTTCTGCAATCAATGTAAAATGCACACAGATATCAGTTTCCAATTTTAGCAATCTCAATCCTAAAGAATTGAACAGTTTGCAGAAGATTCTAACAAGCATACGCATATATTTTGGGACTAAAGCTATTATCATAACATCTTAAGCTCCATTGAATTGAATCCAAGGACTTGAGAACTTGGTGAACATGATAGTGCAACACAAATCAACACTAAGGATTACATTTTTATAAAGCTGTATTCGGTGCAAGCAATCTATTAGCTAAGTCTCAGTTAACACAAATGTAAAGCGTTGCCAGATGAGCATGAATGTCTTGCCTTTAACTGTAAAGTGTAAAAGAAAATACTTTTTGACAGCACCACAAGAAAAGGAGAGATACATACCTATAGTAATGTATATTCAAGCTTTGTATTCGCTGACACGCATCCATTTGGTACTTGACCACTTATTACCCTTGATCACTGGACAACCACCTGAAAAATAATCAACAGTTATGTTAATTTTTCTCCTTTACTCTCTACTAAAACTTGTTATGTAGCAGCACCAATATAATAAAAAGATTAAGAGAAACTAGCCATGTAAGCTTGATGGATCTAAAGTTGCATCTGGCTTCATGCTCCAAAAAAGTAGAGCATCTCCCCTCTTCGGCTTAATTGAAAGTCCTTTTTTTCCACACTCAGAAAGCTCATTCCACCATGGCACAGAACTAAAATTCCCTTTGGCAGCTGGGAACACTGTCTCACCCCCTTCTTCAACATCAGTACTGCATAAAATATGAAACAGAGCATGAACTCATATCCAAGAGAATTAGAAAATATGAAAGCAACAGAGCATGAACACCTGTCCTCATATCCAAGAGAATTAGAAGTTAACAACTAAGAGAACACATGATGCTACTTACAGGTACATCAGCACTGTTGCTATACGTTGACCCCCATTCTTAGTGTTAAAATCATCAAGAAAGTAGTCGTAGTGAGGCTCATACTTTTGTCCAACTTCATAGTGCAGAACTTGAAGTCCTTCACCATGCTCTGCATATTGAGACAGTTTATGTAATGCTTTATGAAGTAGATAATGAAAAATATTCTACTATCCTAAAATCAAAGACCAGAAAGCCAGATGGCAAAGGCAACAGAAATTATTCCATTAAAGACACATGCATAACATCATCAACTACTCAAAACTTCTCAATCACAGACAAAATGTTCACCAGAGAAAAGAGATTGTATGTCACACAAATAGAACAGTTAGATACTGTCATCGACTTAAAACCCATAGGTGAAGCAGATAAAAGAAAGAAAGAACCAGCAACAAATCTTTGTTTATTAATAATATTTTAAGTTTGTAGAAACAAGATAAGAGGTGCAAAATACTTACCAACAGGAATAAAACTATAGTGAGCAATTCTTTTCTCAATATCCCTGACAATCTTATCCCGACCTCTGGCCAGAAAAGTTCCAGAGCTTGTACGTACTCTAAATGTTAAAGATTGGAATACATCAAGATAAGATTTACCATTTTGGCAGTTTAAATAACGCAAAACAAATCATTACCAATACCAAAAGACTAGAGAAAACCTGCTGTCTTTACTCTTTCCGGTTTCGCTATCAACAACTGATGACTTATGCATATTTGGCTTTGCTATGTCAATTAGATACTCGCATTCCTCCTTCGTCTAAGCAGATCATTTAGATACACTTTAGTATTTGCAAGGTAGAGACATTATAATAAATCCTAGTATTAAATTATTAAAGCTCCAGAAGAATACGAAGCTTAACCAAGATTTACACATAATGTCATCACATCTCGCTAAAGTCACATTCAAACATTGAAATACACCATTTGAACATTGTGCTAAGCATAATTCAGCTAAGGAAAACTCAGAAAATTATAATGATATCGTAACCTTCAAAATACAAAGATACTGAAAGAAAGTCAACTCATAATCAAGAACTATAAGGAGTTAAAACACCATGAACTTCTGTATCAAGATGAAATCTTAGCACTAAACCCCTATTTCCATTCCTCTTCATGCACAATCGTCTTAAATCTTACCCCAGTTGTCCTTGATCCTTAACATAAGATCCAGCGATATTACCAAACACTTCATACTTTCACAAATTTTTAGTAAGTCGGCAAAACTCCACGTTAGGATGCGATTCCCTTTTAATTTCCCAACATTTTCATAACCCACGAGCTTCGATAAAAGTTGAGAACAGAAATCACACAATCACATAACCACAAAAACCGAGGAAAAATAGTGAATCAAATTTGCAGGCGCGAAGAAGCAATTGCTATAACGCGAAACTAACCAGAAAATTGTGATAGACAAAGGCTCTCGGCTCCCACGACACTACTTCAACCCACTGCTCTCCCCTCACGTCGTCATCGTCGGAACTGAACAAAAGAGAAAACATAAGAAAGCCGAATTAAGCAATAAATAACAGAATAAAATGTATTATGAGGGAGGTGAGGTACGTGTGGATTGTGTTGCGAGCAATGGATGCGAGATCGTTAGGTTTGGGCAAATTTCCACGCGAGGAGCTAGGAATGGAGAGGATGCCGAGAGCCAGGAGAATTAGAACGAGGAAGGTGAAGACCAGGAACAGAGTCAGAATCAGCGTGGAAGACGACGATGACTTGCGAGGTGGAAGACGAGAGTACCTTGGTTTCGCCATTGTTTTGAGCTCAGATCGACGAGATCTGAAATTATTCGATGAGACGTAGATTTGATTTTGATTTTGAACTGTTATTGTTATTTTGATTTTGAACTGTTATTGTTATTATGTCAAAAGTCAATGATGGTATATGTGTGACCATTGAGAAAGGGTTAGAGTCCTAAAAATGGGTTCCGGTCCATGGGCTAACCCGATTCACTGTGTGTTAGAGATGGGTCGAGTTTAATTTAAAAAAAAAAAAATAGGTATTGGTAATTTTTCAATCCGCCCCACTTAACCCGTGGGTTAGGTGGGTTCAATCCCGTGGATTGATGGATCAGTTCGTAAACCCACCAAATTTAAATAATATATTATTTTATTTTATTATTATTATAAATTTATAATTGTTAAAAAATTAAATTTTTATTTTGTAACTAGCAACCCAAGTGACAATTCCCATTAAGGCCAAACAATAATAAAGCCCAATTGAATTATCAATTTGTTAATGGTCCACAACACAATTATGCCTACACCTTTTTTAATTTTTTAAAAAACATAATTTCTTAATATTTTATTGGTATTTAATATTATTTAATATATATATATATATATATTAATAAATTTATCTTTTTTTAAATATTTAGTATCATATTAAATATAATTACATTAAAATTGAGTAAAAAAATTAATTATATTTTTAGTTAAGTAGGTATTACCTTCAAACATGTTTAAACCTATTAAAAATTTCCATGATTTGCTGCTTATGTATATAAATTAAAAAGAAAATAGTAAATATAAATTTATAATTATTTAAATTTAAATTCATTAAACTTTTGCATTATAAAATATTTATAAAATAAATTTTTTATTATTTTATAATTTATTATAAATAATTCATTATAAATGAAATTTGTAAGTATTATAAATATTTTTTAAAATTAAACATATTGATGATCAATCTTTTCAATCATAAAATACAATATATCAAATATTATGATTTGTTAAAATAACTTATTATATATTTTCTTATAACCTGTATATTTCATATTTATTAATATTTAAATAAGTAAAAAGAGTAAAATATAAAATAATTAACTTAACTTTTAAATCATCAAAGATATGAGTATAGTTTTACAACATATAATTATTATTATAATAATTGTTCTTAAAATAATCATAACAATAATGTGAGTAAATTTCATATTTATATAATTTCTCACTCACATAATCAATATGAAGTAATGGGTAAAAGCATAACAATAGTTGTTCTTAAAATAATCATAACAATAATGTGTGTTGTTTTATTTATTTGACTTACTAATGATATTGTTTTTTTTTTGTCTTTGTAGATGAAATTAATGGTGTTGTTCAAAAAGAAGAGGAAGTTGTTATGGATTTTACAGTCCATTTCTCTAATGTTTAATTTCAATAGTTTAGAAGTTTATTTTTGATAATATTTAAATTTCAATTATCTTAATGTTGAATGTTTATTTTGAAGACTTCAATCACTTTAATATTGAATGTTTGAATTTGATTTAGTTTGATTTTTATATTGGATTTTATTTTAAGTTGTTTGGAATAATTTTATTTTTTTTTACAAAAAAAAGGTAGAAAAATGAGTCAACCCGCATAACCTATCAATCCATGATGGATCAGGCCAGGCTGACATTTTGTTAGCCCACACAAAAGTGGGTCGAACTAGACTAATCCACTTTTAGCTCAATCCGTTGCGGGCCAACCCACGTGAATTAGACTTACCCGTTTTGACACCTCTAGAAAGGGTGGAAGAAGATTTGTCTCTTTCTCCGCTTCCTATTCACTGCAGTGCTGCTACCCGTTTTTAATCTACAAAAATATAATATTCATTAATGCGCATTTAATTTTATTTATCGTAAGTAAATTCTAAATTTGGCCTGATATTCAACGTTATTTTCTGTTTCACCTCTCACGTAACACATTTATATATTTTTTCATCCCACGATATGATATTGATACGGACTATGGAATAATTTTTGCCAAGATTGTTCCTATTTGGCACAAGTAATGATCGTGAGTGCAGATAATAAGAATTTCTTTCTCTCAATACAGTTTATTTTGTATTCAAAATTAGGATTTAAATATTGAACTACTAATTAAATGACTCAAGTTGTTAATACTTATGTCAATTATTCGTTTCGTTCTAGGTAACAAATTTATATATTGATAGTTGTGAAAAGAAAAAAGTTCACAAATTTATATTCAAAGTTTTACACAAGCCTTTTATTTTTTTTCAATGCAAAATTATTTTCTTATCATTTGTTTCATGGACTAATTAATTATTTTTGAGAATATAAGACAAGAAAAAATTATCCCACTTTTATTATGAGATAATAAACAAATACCTCACTACATATGTATTATCTTAGTAACCATTGTCTCACTGTTCTCTTACTAATCACTACTTCAGTATTCTCTCATAGTTCATTCATGATACATGCTTAATTTTTTTTCAATCCATCAAATTTATTCATGACCAATTAATGTTTCCGCAATTTGATTTACCACCAATTTTATTTCTACATCTTATGATAGTTTTTCATTTTCCTCCTAGGCTCCTCTTTTAATAAAGCTATTGTTGATCACTGGTTTCTAAAAAAGTTATATTTTTTACAACAAAAAGTTTGACACAAGGTGTGGGAAAGGGGGAGGGGGCAAGGAATGTAACATCACTTTTGTAATAAGAATATTTTAGTAATTAATTAATTATAATATATATTTTGATGACAAATTAACTCAACCAAATACATATTTTAATTATTACTGAAAATATAAAAATAATCTCAACCAGTTTTAATAGATAGTTAAACACATTTTTTAATAATACTAGAGAATAACATTCTCATGTTATATTTTTAGGGGGAAAAATATTCTTAAAATGAAAAAAATTATATGTGAAACAAACACCCTTTTAGTTTTATGAATGAGTTTTATGTAATTTTCTTTAAAAAATAAATTAAATATTAGTATGAAATTTATGTAACTTTCATTTATGTTTATATTTGAGAATCCTTAGAACTTTTTTAAGTCGATAAAAAACTCAAGCAACCCTAATGACATCTCTTATGTGTTATTTGACTAGACCTAATAGGGTTATGTCTATTTTATTGAATGTGATTAGACTTAAGGGTTAGAGACATAATCATTTTGAAGAGTCCTCAATTGAATGAATTTTAAGCTCTCAAACTTTGAACCTAAAAGAGTAAGCACTTACTATATTTTGTTAGTTTATCTAGACAATTCATGATTGTAGAAACAAATAACACAGGAAGGGAGTTGAATCGTATTTTTAGAATAATTTTTTTTTTAAAAAAAAAAAGCATGTTTACCGTCTGATGGAAAAAAACCAAAAACACTTAGAGATTAGACTAAGTCAAACAATGATGATAATAGTTTTCTTTGTGAAACAAAATAGGATATAAAATCAAAATAAATTCTAATTCTTTGTCAGTTAAAGCGAAGGAGAGAAGCACGCAAAAAATTATACTCGTTCGTCTCAAACCCGAGACTATGTCCAATTTTTGACAACCACAAAATCTCTACTAACTTATCAAAGTTACAAGTATTGTTTATTGTCGTTTCTGGTTTTTACACTTGCAAGTTCTATCCTAAGTTTAACTTAAACCTAGTATTTTTTGTGTTGGTTCTAAGAAAATCAACAAGATTTGTTAGAAGTTTGCACACTAACTAAAAATATATGATTGTATTACATATGGATATATCACTCAACAATTTTAATCGTTTCTCTCAATGTATATAAGATATTTTGAGAGTTTTGTATATTTACGAGAGTTTATAGAAAAACTTTATAAGAAAAAATGAAAGAATAAATTCATTAGATTGTTCGTATCTTGTTTCTTTAAAGTTTATTATGTATATATTCTTCATTTTTAGGTATTTGTTGTATTACAACGGTTGGATTTTTCGCTCTAATCTTTGTCTAAAGTCTTGAGTTTATTGGAATATTTAATGTTTGCATTAAATGTATGCCCCTTCTTCATACATGCTAAGAGGATAGTGTGTCTTGTACTTATCAGTAAAGTTACTTGTTTAATCATAACATGCATGCAATAACATAGTGCATCTTTTGATGAGGATCAACGTCTTCTAAATTCTGGACTTTATTTATTCTTCAGAGGACTTTAACAACTTTTAGGAAAATTTTCCTGCATGAAAGAATCCCAAACTCAAAGTATTAATGAAAGTCTTAAATGCACTACTTAAATGGTACATCAAATCATCTTGCAAGTGTTTGCTAAAAACTTCATACTCACACATATCAATTATGATCTAATAGTACATCAAACACAACTTTTATCATTTGTATTTATTTACATTTAATTAAAATAATTAGAAATCTTGATTTGTCTTTAAGACATAAATGCCTTTTGACTTAATAATAATCTCTTAAACAGTTAAGCCTAAAAAGTGTCAACACTTAATGAGTTAGTTTGCTTAAACTTATATGTTAAAAAAACTATTTATTTTAATAAAATAAACAATTTTTTTATTGTGTTTATCTAAACTACTTATGTTTAAAGAATAATAATTTTCTACTTATTTTAAAAAGTAAATCCTATATATTTCTTAAAAAAACACTTGCATAAAAATGCTTATTTTAAAGTTATTTTTAAAAATTTAAATAAACTTCCTCAATTATGTTGTTTTATCAAGTGTTGAGCCTAAATGAATAAGTATTTGTTATACTCTGTCGATCTATCCAAACAACTCAATATCTTAAACATGATTTATTACTTTTTCAACGGATTTTCAAACGTTATAGACGAATAAAGTTGATTTTTTCTTCTTCTGAATATCAAGTTGAATTACCAGTAATAGATCGGAGAAGAATAAGTTTTATTTGTTTTACTTTGTTAAAAAGATGTTTTTCTTTAATATTCTACGGAAATATAAATCTTTATTTTTTTAAAATAAAATAATTTTAATGCACGTTACGTTCATAATTGTAATTATTAAAATATTTTCATTTTTCGTAAATAATGTACTTTAATATCCTACTCTTCCGTAAAAAAAAAATATATCCTTAGAGTCCTTCACTTCTCCTCACGTTCAGAGTAATTAAATAATTTTTAGGTTGACGTTAGCGAGCGCCACTGCAGTCTTTTAAGAACAAAAACAAAAAATCACCACAAAATTAGCTGGCACGGAATCATAAGGTAGACAAGAAAAACAACTTCTCTGACAATTATGCATTTGTGTCAACATATTCTTAAACTTTATGTCTAATTGGATGTGTGTTAATGTTTTCATATTTAAAAAGGCATACAAATTCCACGAATCAAACAAATTGCTTGCATCCAACTCTTGGCTACTTCTACGAAGCTGACACGGGAACAGAACATTTTGTGATCAATAAAACTTATTAACTTAACCAAAAGTCATATTACAATTTTTGAAGTTCTATGCACTTAGTAGTGTTTCACAATTTCACCTTCGTCACTAAGAACTTGAGACTACTTAGCTCAACCAGAGTTACATGAAAGCGAAGATTTATCTCACCTTCGAAAAACTCTTTCAAATTATGCTAGATAGTTTCCTATTGTTTATTCAGCGTTTGATGAGGGTGTTAATTTTTTTTTCTTCCAAATGAGGGATTAATTCGAATAAGTCTACTCATTTGAGTTTATCTGTTTCTTTTATAATGTATTTTGAGTTGATCTGATGTGGACTGAGTCAAATTTTGATGGATCGCATAACAGATATCGTTGACCCAACTCATTCTTATGCATTAAAAAATATTTTCTATGAATAATTTAAAATGATTGATTACTTTAATTGATAAATGTTGTAAAAAAATAAATAAAAGTCTGATAATTATAGTTAGTGCTTAGAGATGAAAATGGGATGAGGTAAGTTAGAATTTGTACGAGGATCTAAATCTGATTTCTTTTCTAAATTAAACTGTTTATCTAATTTTTTTTAATACTTAGTCTTACCCTTTTAAATATTTGAATAGTTTTAAAAAGTTCATTTTGTGATAATTTTTAAAATAGATTTATAATTTTTTTAAAATATATTTATAGTCTTAATCTTATATATAAACCATTAACTTCAATTTTTAAATGAGCTAATAATTATATATAATTAAAATTTTGAATAAGCTAATAAATCATGTTTTTTTTTTTTGTTGTTGTACAATAACAACAACAAAGTTAGAATTTAGCACCCTTTTTTTATTAGGGAAACTTAGTACCACGTGTATACTATTGAATGTTGAACCTCTTCACCACTACTAGACCAATCCTATTGAGTTATATAAATTGATACACTTTTTTTTATAAAAAAAAACTGATTAAAATGAAGCGGATTTTGAGAGATTAAACGTGGACATTTTTATATTTATAATAACTAAAAATATATTTAATCCTAATGGATTTTCTTGTGACTTAAATGTTAAAGTCTGTACTTTTTAATTAATCAACTTTTTAAAACATGAATTTAATTTATTTAATAAATATGATTAACATAAATATAAGATCAGCCATAAAAATCTATTTTCATCCTTAAATATAATGATTCATTGAAGTAATTTTAAGCAAAGGATTTCGTTGAAAGTTAGTATAACTCAGTTTAATTTCGTTGATCTAATCTATATTTTGATGGGTTATTTGAATTAGATTATTAAATTCAATCTATTTTAGCACTTATAATTAATTTTTGGCACTTTGTTCACCCTTTTTAAAAAAAAAGAAAAAACAAAAGTTAATTTCCGGTTGAATCCATGTGAAACTCGAGGGCGATATTCTTACATGTTAAGTGAAAAGATTATTTACTCTACAGTAACTTTATATCAATAAAAACATGCTCACATATTTTTCGTTCCAAAAAAGCCCCACACCTATAAAAATAATATATTTAAGTTTATAATTATTGAATATATTTGTTCATGTCAGAGAACATCACGAAAAAATAATGGAAGACCCTAACTCAGAGTCTTCATTGAAATTTCCTTTTAACTTTGTTTAACCATGAACTTGAGGTTAGTCATGCAACTTGTCACTTATTTATACATGATGTCTCCCAACATCGTTGTCTACGTGTCCTGATTCCATTGACCTTCTTGGACACGCCTTTGTGTGTCCTTAAACTGGTCCCCCTCGTACATAATACAGAACATGTTTGTCGTGCCTCTAACATGTTAGGTTACAGGGGTCATCTGACCTTGTCGTCATGTCTCTGCAATACTTTACTTTACATATCACTTCCTATGTCATTCTTCCCCTTTGGTTGCGGTACTAATCGAGCATCGTGCTACTCTCTTGGTGGTGACCAGAGTCATGACTTAGCTAACTATCTTGGGTGTCCACGCTTCGGTCGCTTATAAGAGGTAGTCACCCCTATTCCAAAGTTGGCATTTTCGAGACTTTTGTCCGAATAGAGTACAACCCTTTAAGAATTGAACTTAATGACGTAAATGCTTAAGAGTGTGTCATTTCTTAACCATGTATTGACATTTTTGTGACTTGTTAGAATTAATGTCTCATGTAAGAGACATGAAAATTATGTAGGGACTAATAAATAAATAAATAATAATTAAGGACTAAATTGTAATTGGATTAAATAAGAAATTTTTTTAGAGATAACTTCTACTTGATGAGAGTAATGATTATAAAAAGATTAATATCCACTAATGTGAAACAAGGTTCTCTTCCTAATACAAAAATGTTCTCTTTAACCCATAGTTATCACGAACGTAGAGAGACAGAAATAACAGTCAAGAAAATATAATCTTATTTTTCTCATCTTCCAATGAATCAATGTATACCAGACATAAGTCTCACTACGAAAAAAGGTACGCATTGTTTACCTATTATTTGTGAGAATCATATATTTTAAGATCTTATTGATTTCCTATAATTATTAATCTAAAAAATCGTTAAATTTTATATTACTGAGTGTATGGAGTACAACCCTCCAAGGCCGAAGCATGGAGCCTAATGACATAAATACTTAAGAGTGTGTTGTTCTTTAATCACGTGTGGGTTTTTTAAGACTTATGTTTGCATGGAATATAATCCTCAAAGCATTAAACCTAATGAGGTAAATGTTTAAGAGTGTGTCGTTCCTTAACCATATATGGATATTTTCGAGACTTCTATCTGAATGGAGTACAATATTGTTACTGTTTTTTTTACTCGATAATTCATTTATGTTGTTCCAAGTTGTGGTAGCTTGTGTGCATGGAAGGCATTATATTTGTAAACTAAACCTTTTGTAACAAACATGTAACAAGTTTAATGTTCAGTACTTCAGTAATCCTTTCACTGATAAATAACCTGGAAACGGAACAATAGAATGACACATACAAATTACAAAATACTCGCATGTTATTTAGAATGTCCAGCAATACTTATATAAAAGGACATGGACACGCATTTGAATGACAAATGAAACATTGGACAACCCTCCCCCACAAAAAGAAAAAAAAATGACGAATGAAATGAAAACGTAGGTGAAAACTAGCAGGAGTTCAAGTAATTATTAGTAATTAACAAGCAGAAATGGAATGCCTCCTGTGGCTTAAAAGACACCAATAGCAGAAGGATACAAAGGCTTGGGCTGGTAAGAAAGAAAGTTGGGAACATACGTAGTGGTTCGTTTCTTAGGAGGATCCATGGAATCTATGGCTGGTTGATTCAAATACGCATATTTGCTTTTTGTCCACCTGCACATGTCACAATCGATGATGATATTATTTTCCACAACATTAAATAATAATATAAAAAAGATTCCTATGATAAAATTATTTATAAAATGGAAAATAGAAGAAAAAACTTTAAATTTCTATAAATTAAAATTTTTTTATAAATTTAAAACATGATATGTTTTAGAATTAAAGTTATCGTATGCGCATCATTGTTGCTTTTATTTAGAGGAATTTTACCTAAAATGCTATTAATTGTCCGAGTGTATAAAATGACATCAGAAAAGCTTTTTTTAGGGAGGTGTCCCACCAGAGCAAATCCAAGGCGTGAAGCAATTTTTCTAGTCTAGATACATTGTTATTTGTTAGGATTCGTCCCATCTTTCAATTTCCGATTTTGTTTATTTCTTTTCCTCCAATCAGCCATAAATTAGATATGCTAAAATATGCATGAGTTCAAAGTATTAGAAATAGAAGTCAATAAAAAAGATGCCTAGAATTCAATAAAATGCTCAATTATGACTGTGCTTTATTTTTATTTTTTTCATCATAACCCCATACTCCCACATCAGCCACCGAATAAAAATAGCAACTTGCTGCATCTATCTAGAATGGCAATAACCTTCTTGCAGAATAAATAATTTGTTTTACTATAAATATTTTTTATCAACTAGTTTTTTTTTATATATATATTTCGTGTATTTATACAACTGTAGACTATAGACTATAGATAATAGAGCAGATATTTGGTGCAAGAAAGGAGTAGTAATTTACTAACCAATCCTTGATTCCGATGCGCACTTCTTGGTCCTTAGCAACTGTTTTGCAATAAGCATTTGTCCCTACGATCCACTTCACCGTTTCTTTCTCGGTTTCATCGTAGTCATTATTATCGGTCTTCAGAGACAACTCGAACCTCTCGTACTCTTGCTCCTGTAACACATCAACTTGCCAACTTACTAACAAATAATAATGTACACAGGGTAAACAACTTAATAAGATATGAGGAAGGAAGAACCATAACCATAATTATATCCATTCAGAACACATATTATTACACATAACCAATAATTATTCACCAAAAAAAAAAACACAAACATAATTAATCGGCTTCACATCGTGAAAAAACATACATTAACTACGTGATGCAATTCACTGATCAAATAAATAAGCATCCTATATGAGGAGCTTAATTAAATGCTTTTAATAACGAAAATCTTTATTATGCGAATTATTGAAGTGAAGTTTCAATTTGAATCAGAGAACAAGGTCAAAGGTATTTATTAAAGAGTTGCATCAAAATTTTGTGAGTATTTATGAAACCTAAATTACCGTGAGAGTGCGTGCACGGAGTCTAGCCACAGCCTTGATAGCAGCAAGGAGGTGGTCCTCCTCCACGATCCTCTTTTGCCTCCAAAACTTGGCGATTTCTCGGTTTGTGACACTCTCTTCTGCTCTTGGTCTTGAGAAGACCCTGAATTTTGGAAGTGGAGGAGGTGGTGGTGGTGGTGGTGGTGCTAGTGACCTTGGAACCACTTCTTGCTTCATTATTGTGACTCTGATGAAACTCGATCTGAGCTTTATTCACTTATTGTGACCAGCGTCTTCAGTTTGATCTGTTATATCAAAAAAAGTGGCGATTAATTCCAAGAGCAAGCTAACTCACAATCCAACCTACCTTTCTCCCCACACTACACCGATAGATATAGACTTATTGATTGTGGAATTTCTGAGTCAGACAGAATATTCAATATGCATAGCCCCTCCTATTTGTTGCGTGTGGATAGTGAGAATGGTAGTTGCATCTTATCTTATTATTCTAAATGGACTGACTTAATTGTTTTAAAGTCTTAATTCCTAAGAATAATAATTATAGTACTTACCCTCTTCTCCTCCATGGATTGAATTTCACAGACCTTTCTTTTAATTGTAAAATTGTATAAAAGAATTTCATTTAAAAAAATATTTCTGCGTTGGTAATTAAGATTTTATATGATAAAAGATGTTTTAAAAACAATCCTACTTTTGAATTTGGAATTTCGTTAATTTTTTTTTTGTTTTTTAAGTCTTGAAATATATAGTTAAAATTAGCTCATATTTTTTTTCTTTTAATAAAACCGTGTTAGATATGCTCTTATGCATATAAATTCGAGAATTAACCTTTAAATGATCAGTTACACTCGTAACGCACACAAAAAACTTATCTTTGGCCAAACAACATTTGTACCGTCTTCCCGATAAAAAGAAAGAAAACACGTTTGTATAAGTAAGCAAAAGAAAGAAAAAAAAATTGTTATAATATTTTCCTCGTCCAACATGAATTAAGTTTCCCATCTCTATCAAGAATCTTCAATATGTAATCGTGGCCCCTATACAAACATTGGCTAATAGTGATTTACAAAGCCTAATTCATGGAAAGGGGGCCGGGCAGGACGCCCCTCATTTTATTTTTTTTATTAATAACGAATCACGTACGTAAAATATTTTTGTCAACTGTTAATTTAACATTTCAAGTATTTTGTAATTTTTTTAATTATTATATTTACTATTGTTCTTCCAACAATAGCATTATAATAAAAGAAATTAAATGAATTGTGTATTATCTCTTATATATATATTAAATGAATTGTGTCTATTACATTATTAATTTATTACAAATTTTAGAATAATCTTCGTTACGTCCGTGTTTAACGGAATAGTGAGTCATGGCATATGTAACTTTATTCCTCCTACTTGGCCAAACTTCTAATTCTTTTTTTTTTTTAAAGAAACTTCTAATTCTTTTAATCAGTGATAATGATACGTTAATTAAGTAATATAGTCTTAGTCTCAGTTCAGTTGTTTGTATCAACCCTTGAAAAAAAAAATTGTACCAAACCGCTACACCACGTCCTCGTGGCCCTTCTCCAAAGCTAAAGGTCGAAATCATAGTATTGTCAAATATTTCAAACACAAAACAACTTGTGGCATTAGACCAAAAAAAAAATCACCGAAAAAAACAACTTAATTGTGGCAGTTACGATTGATTTAAGAAGATTAGCTAGGTAGATATATCATATTTCAAGATGAATATATTATAAATACATCGCACTATATAGTATATAGGACTACGATAAATATTTAGTCTAGTAGAGATTTTATCGGCATACAAAGGATTATTGAATCAATTGCACTCTAGCAGTAAATACAACTTATATAAGTTTAAATATATTTTTTTGTCTGTGTAATTTTTTTTCTTATAATTGTTTTCATTTTAATTCTTACAAAATGTATTATTAGTTCTTGTAAAATATACTTATTTTATTTTTTATTCTTAAAACACTTTAATATAATTTTTTTCACTATTTAAATTACTTTTTTTATTGTTTAAAACACTTTAAAAAGACAAAACAAACGAATTTATAAGAATTGAAACTATATATATATTCTCGTAATAACGCCCCCCTAGTAATTGAAAATCGTAACCGCTGATCTAGTTTGAAGTGAATCTATCTTCTCCCTCGGATGGAAACACTCGGCAGTAAATAAACAATTAATTCTTTTCCCTTTGCGTGCACCAAAGCAATGCAATTAATCCTTTACTTGCAACGGCATCGTTTTATATGTTTCAGGTTTATTTTTATATATATTTCACGGGCATGCAAAAATACGCTCTTAATTGCTCTCCCACACAACACAACCTCAAATTAAACAATTTAAAGTGTTGCATTGCATCATCAAAGTAACTTTGACAATGGTGGAACCTATTGTAGTTGACGAGGAGTATCGCAAGGAAATAGAAATGGCTCGACGAGAACTTGGCGTTTTCATCACCAACAATAAATGCGCCCCTCTCATGCTTCAATTTGCGTACCTCACACTACTTAATTACTGCTTTCATGTCTTTCTAGCTAATTCTCTCCATTGTCTCCGGTGGTTCGCAGAATTTTAGCGTGTTTGAATGAAATTTCATAGAATTGATTTTTGATTTAAGTGTATGTTTAATTGGACGTTAGGTTATTTAAAATTGTATTGTTTACCTAAATAAACTTTTACATGTTTGATTCTACACAATTTTATTTAAAATCAATTTTACTTACACTTATATTCAAACACACAAATATTGATTTTAAAGTGAAATGATTTATGGTTGAATGTTTTGATCATTAAAGTAAGTTAATAGAAAAATTCTGTATAAATATTTTTATCTTACATAAAAATGACCTAAAGTTGCGCTAAGCCGTCAACTTATCGATCTTAAACCAAGAACCAATTGTGTTACATACAAATATACAATAAAAAAACATATGAAAAAATTACTTCAAATCTCATCAACTAATATTTTAACGTGAAATCAATCACACAATTAATTAAATTGTGGTACAGGTGGAATGATGCTGCAACTTACGATGCCAAGAGCAGAAGAGGAGGCCCCAACGGTTCTATCAGATTAAGGATTGGACAAGAGTTGAAACACGAAGCAAACAAGGGATTGGAAAAAGCAGTTCAATACTGTGGTCAATTTAATTTCTTCTTTTTCCTTTGACTGATCAAATGATCAATATGTACGTTTTTCAGTCTGTTTTTTTATTACTTTTCTTCGTTTTTATTTTAATGTAATTGGTTTCTTTCCCAAACAGAAATAGTGAAGACCAAACTTAAGCTTAAAAAAGTTTCATACGCGAACCTTTACCAGGTTATTTTAGTTTCTGATCCGCAACTGGTTATATATATAGTGATAATTAAACCACTTAATTAGACAACAGGGGATCCAATCAAATTAAGTTTGATGATATTAACTTGTATACGGTTGGATTTGCATTTCAGCTTGTGGTGCTGTTGCAGTAGAGGTCACGGCAGAAAGGTGAAACAAAAAGAGATAAAAATAAATAAACAAAAAACAAAAAGGAAGAGAGAAAATAAAGTGTGATGAATAACATGATATGAGATAGGAACAAAAAATGAAATAAAAGAAAGAAAGAGTTACTATTCAGATATGGATATCATTGAAAATATTTATATATGGGGTTGTGTAATTTATATAGAGAGAATTGTACTGATAATTTATCATAAGATTGTTTAACTTTCTTTTACTTTAACAACCCCTTTACATATATTTGTTTGGTTTAGAGCCTCTTAATCACGGTTTTCGGTTTTGATATGTTGCTAATTTACATATACTCTATTATTTTCTTTATTAGGATTCAAATGAGTCTCCACGAACTGAAGGGCGCTTTATAGATGGTGAAGAAGGTAATAAATGTGTTGTGTAGTTGAGTTTCCTGTTTTCTTTAGGTTGGCTTCGCTGTTCAAATGTTATTACCATTTTTTACAACAATTTAATTTAGATTTTGCTAAAAAAATTTAACAATATTAATAAACCATAGCAAATATTAAAAGTACATGTACTAGTTTTTTCAATATTTTTTTATATATAATAAACATTTTTTAATAAATTTTTATTTTTGCATCTTTAAACAGTAAGCAATGGCTAAAAAAATCAATTAAATTCTCCCTACAACTTAATTATAGCATACAATGTAATTTCATTACCTTAAACGTTGTTAACTATTCGTTCCGTTTATGTTTATAGCATACAAAAAGGTGAACAGCACCAATAGGTTGTGATTGTAATTTCTTCTTGGTAAAATGCGTAGTTCATTTCTGCCTTATAATCTTGCTCCTTTGAGACACATTCTTGTAGAATTTCCTTAATTTTTCTAATATAAAGTTTAGAAATCTTTTGTAGAAACCTAGATACTTCACGTTATTTAAGTTAGATTTTGCCTCTCATTTCATAATTTATCGACTTTTCCATATAATTGTCGTGTTATATATCTTATGAATGATGAATGATAATAATTTACTTTGCCCATGCATGCATGCTAAAAGTGTTTGGTTGCGCTCCTCTGTTTATTTGTAATTTGGATTTAGTTTTTAAA
Source organism: Glycine max (assembly GCF_000004515.6). NCBI lineage: Eukaryota > Viridiplantae > Streptophyta > Magnoliopsida > Fabales > Fabaceae > Glycine > Glycine max. The sequence goes on from NC_038247.2 coordinate 6,078,394, forward strand.
AACATTTAATAGACATGGTTTTCTTTCTAACCATTACGTATTGTGTCTGAGATCATATCCAAAGTATTTGTAATCTTGACTTACAATTGTTATGAAATTCTTTCACATGGAAAAAATTCAGATGCCAGGAATTTAAGAAAAATCTTCTCTCGTATGGGTCTGAGTGACGAGCAAGACATTGTGGCTCTATGTGGTGGCCACACTTTGATAAGAACGATGTATCCAAAAGTCTCCATGGTAAGAACGATAAATATATATTTATTATCCTAAAAAAACGATATATAATTTCATATCTATTCACTTTATTTGATAAGGGTGAGACACATAAAGATCGCTCTAAGTTTGAAGAAGGAAAATCGACAAATAAACCTTTGAAGTTTGATAACTCCTATTTTAAGTAAGTTGTTTAATCACACGGTGACAATTGTTTGTTTATTTTAGAAGTATAAAAATTGAAATTTCCCATAACACTAAACAGGGAACTATTGATTAAGGACGCATCCTTTTCGAGGCTTCCTATGGACTACGCTTTAGTAGAGGATCCAAAGTTCCATCACTATGTTGAACGGTATGCAAGGTAACGACCATCCTATATAGAAGTTTAATGTAGTTAAAATTGATACATTTGGTAAAATTAGTAAATTACATTCATTAGACAAAATCAAAACAGTTCAAATTTCAATCTCGTACATGAATTCAAATTCTGAATCGTTTAACTTTTATTCAATGATTATGATATCTTAACCTGCATCAACTGTGCTCATTTTTCTACAGTATTTAAGTCTCGATCTTAATTTTCAATTGTGATAGGATGAGGAAATTTTTTTCAAAGAATATGCAATCTCACATAAGAAACTCTCTGAGCTAGGCTTCAATCTCAATAATCTAGATCAGCCCAAGGGACCATATGCGAAGCTAAATCAGCACAAAGGACTCATAGGAATAGGTATAGCATCAGTTGTGGTGACCGTCATATTAGGTTATTTACTGAAGAGGAAGAAAAACCAATTGAAAAATTGATCCAAAACTGAACTTGGGGCTTATTTTCTTCACCTTTTAAAAAATGTAGTATATCTAATTTGTAAACTTCAGAAGTTTGCAAATGCTACTTGAGTTTAATGTACATTCTATTCAACTCTCTGTTTTACTTCTGCCATATTCATGCATTCATCCACCAAGCAGCTTTGGATTTGGTAACTTGTGCAAGCAGAGAAGTTTGGTTTAATTATAGTGGTCAATTGAAATAGCTCGTAGTTCAATAACCAATAGAAAAGAATAAGTTAGTAACCAACAAATTTATTGTTGTTTTAGTGTGGCACTGTGGCTAATTAGCTGACTGAACCAAAACAAATTCCAATAAGACATCAAGATGGCTCGGTTTTCTGGAAAATACAAAGGTGCTCTTACTGTAATGCTAAAAATTGGTTCAGTTTTATTCATATGGAGTACTATAATCTGCCAGTACTCTTACTAGAAAACTGATGCAAATAAAGCTCGACATAAAAGAGTTTCACACCTTCAGCCAGAAACACCACAACAGCAGATAGTTCTAAAGATAAATATGAAATATAACTTCCATAGTCAATTTTATCTCAATAAAAGATGAGAATGATCAAAGTCCTACCCACCACACCCTCCCCATATTATCCACGTTCATCTTTTCCTTCCCGGGTTATAGTAACACAATGCCAAGCTGTCAGAGCAAACAATTTTGAGAGCACCAACAAACATGAAGGAGGCTGACAAATATATATATATATAAAATTGTTATAAGAGGACAAGAACGATGAATTGTTATGATTTTTCTCGAGACCAGAAAATCTCACCTCATCTCACATGATTACTGATCCAATCAGTCACTCACAACCCCTCAATCTATACGAAGCAGAACTTGGTATAGAAATTTTCTTTTAAAATTACAATGTTTTTGTGTATTTTATGCTAGTTATCAAACCAAAAATTCAACTTACTAACAATATACACCATTGGCCTTATATCAAGGGAACCATGACAAAACAAGCACCTACATCTAATCCACCGAGTTACCAAATGATCTCAGATTGTAACCACTAATTTGCAGAGAGAGTATTCTAATTCTAAACACACAAATATCAATCAAGAGCGTAAATTATGTATAAGGAAGGACAGTAAAAACAGTACAATTTCACTCATAAAGCACTTTATTTTAAAGAGAAGCGTGAAATATTACACAAACTACGATGGTCTGTACAATAACATGCGTATGACTATAAAAGATTCTAAAAAGATATTGAAAGAAGCCTTCTAATAACAGTTAGCTTCTAAAAAAGACATCGAAAAAACCAAATACGCGTTAAGTTGAAGTGATTCTGAGGGTTTTGGTCTTGAACCTATATCTTGGCGCTCTGGGGATAACTTGGCTAGGACCCATGTGAAATTGACCGGGACTATTGGTAAGAGGTGGACCATCGTCATAGACGTAGCCAAGGAGACAGTCACAGGTGTTGCACTTGATCTTGGTCCTCTTCCTCTGGATTCCCCAGTAGTTGACGGTTTCGAAGAAGGGGCGAAGCTTGTCCTCCTTCTCGAACTTGAACTTGGTGGGGTCCACGGCGGAGAAGGAGACGGAGCCCTTGTTGCCGGCTTCGAAGTAGAAGTCTGGAGGGTAGGCATGAGCGGAGTTAAGATTCAGGTTGGATCCGCACTCCGTACAGCTGTACACGGAGGCCATGGTTCCGTTGGTGGGAATGTGAATTGTGAAGCTTCTTTCTCTGCTGTGAGGGGAATTACTAAATAGACGACGGGTTTTGTAGGTGTGAGAAGAGGCAGCGATTTCTGAAAAGTCCAAAACGCGTCGTCGTGGGCCTTGATTGCTTCATCTAGATTGTAGCGTAAACAGAGGGCGCCCCCGTTTCCCTCGCCACGTGACACGTGTTTACTTATGGAAGGATAAAACAAATCCTTATTATATAAATAAATAAATAAATAATAAATTTATATAAAACAGTAGTCCGTCAAAAAGTCAAATTCCCCCCTTTCTCCGACGCTGAACACTTGGTATAAACATGAACATTTATGATATTTTCACAGCCACTCTTTAGTGTTCAAAAATTGACATGTGGCTTAATGTTTTGCTTCTGCTTCATCTCCTATCCTTCTACAATTCCTTCTTCACACACTTCCTCATTACTCTACCCATCACATGCTTATAATCTCAAGCAGTGCATTCTTTTGATTTTGTTTTTCTGATTTAGCTCATGGTTTGTTATACTATTTCTCTTTCAGGAGGGGAAAGCCAACCCCACCAATAGAAGATTCTACCTTAGTAGAGCACAAGATGCAATCAACAAAGCTAAACATTTGATGAAAAGCATCAATTGACTACCAATGCATCTGCAAATGTCATTTCTTTTGACAAGAGAGTTGGACTGACAGAGAAATTGACAGTAGGCACTACTGCAATGAACCAGAAAGTCAAGTCTGTGGATCAGAGGTTTCAGGTTTCAGATTAAACGATGGCAACAACAATTACGGCTGAGAGGAAGATAAATGACACTGGATCAACTGTCAAAACAAGCAGGTATGGTTGAATACAATACATGATCTCCATTTCTGCACTTAATCCATGAAATTGTTATGATTTTGTGGTAAGATCCAACCACAAGGAAATACAAAGTCTATTACCTGGATTAATTACGTGTTGGGGAGAATTAAATATGCATGATGATCCTTATGACTTAATTGGACCCTAAGTTTGTATGTTATTTTTCATTCCTAACAAGTTGCAGTGCAAAAATTGCCGCTATAAAAAACAAATTGAAATCCTTAGAGGATGAGAGTTCTAGGACCAAGACAATATTTTTTTAGTCAATTGTGTAAGTATATAATATGCAGAATAAAGGGATAATTCAATGGTGTATGAATTGAAATGTGGTGCAATTGTTTGTGCCCATTAAATTGGAATTCACATATTTAGTTAAGCTTTATATATATATATATATATATATAGGCCATTAGCTAGAATTGTAACTGCAGAAGCATACTGGGGTTTTCTCATAGTTGAATTTCTGCTTTACTTTGAGATCATGTATGCTTTCGCTCCTTAATTTTTTTTTAAAATAGCATTTCTAGAATCCCATGCGGTTTTGATTTAGTTTGTGAAGAATTGTTTTAAGTTCCTTAAGTTTACCATTTTATCATCAGAATAGCAAGATTATGCTCTCAGTTTCAGTTTGAAATTGTGATCGAAAATTAGTGCATGGTATTTATCATGTTAATTCATCATGGTAGTTTGATTGTTTGAGAAATGATACTAAATATATCCTGCTATACAACAAGCTATTATTGCAAAAATGGGTGAATACAATCAATTATCACTAAGAATCTCATCCTTAGACCAAAAACAGGCAAAAGGTGGAATACCGCAAAAAGAAAGCATATCCACTAAAAAAGAAGTTTTTGTAATGGGTACATGTTTTGTTAAACTGCCCATAAGAATCATATTTTGACTTTTAGCTGGAGAATATCTGACAAAAACTTCCATTGAATGAATAATGGATCCGGATCCTAAAAACAACAATGCTTTTGAATAAGCATGAGTAATCAAATGAAATAAAACAACTCGATAAGATCCCATACTGAGCGCTAACATCATATAACCCAATTGAGACTTTGTGAAATAAGCCAAATTTTTGTTAATATCTTGTTGAGCAATAGCTAAGGTAGCTCCTAATACTATTCTTATTATACCTATAAAAGCTACTTCGTTCATTATTGCAATTAGAACTATGAAAAGAGGAAGAAGTCGAGCTACAAGAAAAATTCCCACGGCTACCATAATAGCAGCATGTATAAGGGCGGAAATTGGAGATAGTGGTTTATCAGCTCTGCAGCGACATTTGGGATCAAGTTGCTAGCATTTTATTTTCTTCCTCACCTTTTGTTTGCAGGGAGAAGATATAATAACTGTGATACCATGGGAAGAATGGTGGGACTTTGAAGTGGATAAAGATGATTCCAATCCCCATATTGCTATGCTTCCATTGCACCCTACTTTGCGTGTCAGGTTTAATGAGATTGTTGCATGGGAGTATGCACTGAGCATGACAGGAAAACCATATGGTTACCATAACATGATCTTCAGTTGGATAGACACTTTAAATGAAAACTATCCACCCCCTTGGATGTTCACGTGGTATATTAATTTAATAAATTGTTTTGCTTGAATTTCAATACATCTTTATTGACATATTAATTCCCTATCAAGAAAGGATTCTGAAAATTATTTATACAATAATTGTTATAATATTTTTTTTCAATACATCTCTATTTATGCCACTTAGAATATGTCATGGTAGACGGATAGAATAAATAGTAGTTGGGATTAGTTAAATATAACTGCTTTTATATTATTTATATAATAATTGTTATAATATTTTTTTTTCTTTATCTCTATCTCCATTATAACATACTTTAATTTTATTTCTGTTCTTCTTATTCTTTCCATGACAGTAGAAAAATATAAATTATTGTATATAATTTTATATTTTTGTTTACTGAGGTTCTTACTAATTTTCTTAAATAATATTTTTAATATATACATAAATTTTTATAAAAATTAATATTGAGGCTTTTATTTATATTGCAATTATTATAAAAATTATTTTTAATAGTGGGCCAAAAAAAATGAGACTTTTATTTATATTTTTAAGATACTTATTGATTAATTTCAGGAAGAAACCTAGAATTCTTAAATTATTCTTGATGAAGGAAAATGTTTTTCTTTTTAGGAGGAAAAATGTTTTTGAGATATTTATGTTTTTCTTATAAAAAAAAACAAAATATAATGGAGTGTAACCGAGCTACTAGTGTGCATGCACGATTCAAAAATAGTTTTATTATTAAAAGTTAATTAAAGACCACTTGTTACTCCATACCGCTACCCATTCTAATTATCATGCTATGTTTATTTTAAACAGACAAAACAAATCTAATAAATAAATTAAAGAGAATAATAATTTTATAAAAAAAAATTTATTATTATTAATTTTTTTTTATTTTTTAGTCCATATCATTAATATGAGTAAAAAAATATATTTAATTTTATATTAAAACTTTAAAATAATAATTATTTCGTGATAATTTTTTTATAGGATAAATATTATGAGACCTAAGGAGTATTAAAGATTAAAGACTAGGGAAAAGGTCCGTGCCTCTTATGATTTTTGAAAAATAAAATTAATGAAAAATATACTAATAGAAGTTATATAATAATAGAGGACTTGGGGCTGCCATTGAGTTGTCTTGCTACATTGATTAATCGAGTGTTCGTATTTGTATTTGATCTTTCCAGTTACAAATTGGGAGTTTCCAAGTACATGTCTAAGTATGTATTACTTATTGAGTTGAAATTACTTGGTTTCACTCATTCTAATTATTCGAAATTATTAATGAAATGTTATGATATATTTTCAGTAAAAAAAGAAGAAGATAGTTTATCGAATATAAGTGAAATGTGGATTGATTGAATAGAGTTGAGTAGTTATAGAGATAAAATAAATGAATAAAAAAATATGGAATATATACACCAAAGTATCACTTATTTTTATATATAGTTATACATAAAAATTATAACAATAAATTTACAAATTTAAAATGTAATAAAATCATGTTACTTCTTAAACTTTGAATGACACGTGTCATGATATTTCTTAACTTTTTAATTCACCATATTACAGTATTTTAAAGTCTCCAGGGTCACTGTTCATAAAAAATAACTTATATAAAGAGTCAGCTACACATTGACCTCTCCCCTTTTTGTATGTACCAAAAGAAATAGTATCAGTATATCTCAGCATGGCTCTACAATCCTGCAAAAAAGTATCTAGAGATATGTACAATTCTGGTTACTTCTCTTAGACCAGTTGCTCTGCAACTCCAGGCAATCGTCTCAAAACAAACACTTTGTAGCAATAGTTGTTGCGACACCTTTTGGTATTTTGCTTATCTCTTGGTTCTAAAACTTTGATTTTATATGCGTTACTCACATACATATTTTTACCGTCTCAACATTCAAATTCAATGCCACAGGTGTTTCATTTAGTCTCTATCCCGTTAGAAGTAAGGCATGCCATTGTAGCGGAGTGCCCTCGTGGCTCTGTCTAGCACATTGGCCTTGCAAGCTTCAGGTCAATAGGATAAATTGCAATGGAATAATCAGTTGTAGAATAAATGGTTTCTTTACTTAAAAATAACTTTGCAAGGCGCAATTCTAAAATTTTATTTGCTCTTGAGAAACAATCTCAAATGTAATTTGGTTCAAATTAGCGAGTTATTTGTCCAAGATAGTTTGTAGGTCCCGTTTCTATTTCTTTGCTTGTTGGGTAAGCTTCTATTCATTCATCTTGTCTTCATAAATATATATCATGTCATTGTTAATTCTTGATACTACTACATACTAATTTTGAAGAAAAAACAAACACAAAGTGTGAATGAAAATTTGATAAACTACATTAAATAATCTTATCTTCTTAAACTACATAGATCAAATAAATAATTTCATCTTCTTAGATGTTACTTTTTATTATTAACATCATAGACACATAAGATACTTAATTGAAGAGAATAAAACACATGTCAAATCTTTTTATTTAGGATTCTTTTATTAACCTCTATGACAAACATTTTTTTCCTTTTGTGGGCCAGAACAATGTCAATTAAAGTTGATGCTTAGGCAAGTAAAATGTTAAACCATGAGATAAGAGGGCATTTTTCTATAATCTCAAACTCAAATAGTAAGTATGATTTTTTATCTCTTAATTATTGAGTTTAATTCAAGTTTAAAGAAAATCAACATGAACCATTAGACGAAAAGAATTAAATCATTATAAAAACATTACACAAAACCCCGTTCCTGGAAGTTCTTCTATTGATTTCCCCCAATTTAAATACTTACTTTTATTTGAACTTGAAAGTCAACTATTTTAAATCTAATTTTTTTTATCCAATTAAACATTTATTGTTGAAATTCAATTTAAATTATGATAAATTATTAATTTAAACACATAATCCCATTGGATATGATTTTTTTCATATTTTTATTACTTCATAACGAATTTACACTTATAATTATTCCAACACTTATAATTATTCCGTATCGATCATTTAAATCTTTTAGATAAAATTGTTAAGAACTTAACACAAACAAATAGATATTCAAGGATATAGTCTTGTTTTAATTAGACAATTAAAATTAATATCTTATAACTCAAGATGCAAAACCTCTTCTTTAAAAAAAAAAGACGAAAACATTGAATTGCATGTGTAAGTAGGGTTTAATATTTTATTTAAAACCAAAATTTTAAAAAAGTATATGTTTTAGAACGCAATTAAGATCAAAAGTAACATAAATAACAATTTATACTTTAATATTACAAAATAAAAACATGAATGATTGTTTAAATTTGGGAGAATAAATTAGAAGAATATAGGGAAAAATACACGGAAATTTTATAGTTTGGCTCGTCTTAAAAAAAAAAACAATAGTCTGGCTAAAGTTTGCACGCAGTGCACGGTAGCATATCTGCGCACGATACGAGGGCTCTCCGTCTATATATAAAGCACTAGGGCACTTTCTTCTCCTCTTGTTTCGCGAGGAGAAATCCTGTGACAAGAGAGAAGGTCCTTTGCAGCCGATCTCTTCTAACACTAGTCATACCACTCCATATTTAACCGAGAAAATTTGACAAACAGAACAGCTACTTATCTCTTTAAACTTAATTTAAAAATTTTCCCTCGTAATATCTTTCCCTCCGAAACCCTAGAATTTCGTCACCACCACCACCACCACCATGGATATCCGATTCCCTTTCTCTCCGGCGGAGGTCGCCAAAGTCCGCATGGTCCAGTTCGGAATACTCAGTCCTGACGAGATCGTAATTTCCCCTACTCTACTATCCGATTCCTTCACTTTAAAAATTCTCAATTAGAAAATGGGAATGGGATCGAGTGTTTCTTTTTTATTTTTATTCTTTGTTGTACGTGATGTTGATTGATTGGTTTGTTTGTGTGCTTGCTTTTCAGAGGCAAATGTCTGTGGTGCAAATCGAGCACGGGGAGACTACGGAGAGAGGGAAGCCGAAGGTTGGAGGATTGAGTGACCCTCGGCTTGGAACCATTGACAGAAAGTTGAAGTGTGAAACTTGCACGGCGAGTATGGCTGAGTGCCCTGGCCATTTTGGGCACTTGGAGCTTGCTAAGCCAATGTTCCATATTGGTTTTTTGAAGACCGTCTTAACTATAATGCGTTGTGTTTGCTTCAACTGCTCTAAAATTCTTGCTGATGAGGTACTATGCGAGCGAGCAAGCTTTACATAATACCGACTTTATTAGCTGTTTGTGTCTTTGTGGAAATGATAGTACGAGAATCCGAGTTCCATTGGTTGTGATTAGTGGTCAATTGGATTTTGAACTGTTTTGAGTTGGTTAAATAGAAGGGAGGAGAGTGGAATTTGTTATCTGAATTCTTGCTTAAATTTGTATGTTGTAAGTTTAGGAGAGTGATATGAAATTGTTTTTCTTTAATTGGTTGCGTTCTGTGCAGAATGATCACAAGTTTAAGCAAGCTTTGAGAATCAGGAATCCCAAAAACAGGCTAAAAAAGATTCTGGATGCTTGCAAAAACAAAAGCAAGTGTGAAGGGGGAGATGAGATTGATATTCCCGGTCAAGATACTGATGAGCCTGTTAAAAAGAGTCGTGGTGGCTGTGGTGCTCAGCAGCCGAAGATTACTATTGAGGGGATGAAAATGATTGCAGAGTATAAAGCACAAAGGAAGAAAAGTGATGACCAAGAACAGCTTCCTGAACCTGTGGAAAGGAAACAGACTCTTTCTGCAGAAAGGGTGATTGATCTAAATTCTGAGTTATAGTGTGATCACTTTTATGTTCACTGTTATAGAATCTGATGTAGTTGGTGACTTGTTATATCTGTTAAAGGTTCTTGGTGTTCTGAAAAGGATAAGTGATGAGGACTGTCAGTTGTTGGGCTTGAATCCTAAGTATGCCCGCCCTGACTGGATGATTTTACAAGTTCTTCCAATTCCTCCTCCACCTGTGAGACCTTCTGTAATGATGGACACATCCTCCAGGAGTGAGGCAAGTGCTTTATGGCACTGTTTTATGTGTTTTTGGTTATTACAAGTTTTGCAAGTCTTTTTATTTAATTACAATTTGCTTTCATCATATTGACTGATATCTTTGTGTTATATGCTGACTTTTTTTTGTCTCTGTTGCTTTGTAGGATGATTTAACTCATCAACTGGCCATGATCATCAGGCACAATGAGAATCTGAAGAGACAGGAGAGGAATGGATCTCCTGCGCATATTATTTCCGAGTTTGCTCAGTTATTGCAGTTCCACATAGCAACATATTTTGATAATGAGTTGCCTGGATTGCCAAGGGTATTAATTGCATTTAGACTCTAGCATTTAATACTGATATATACGATGCTTCCTTTAACCTTCATTGAATTTTTAGTTTTTGATAGTGCATAGAGTAATTGCTATTTATTTGTTTATTTTACAGGCTACTCAAAGATCCGGAAGGCCTATCAAATCAATATGTAGCAGGCTCAAGGCAAAGGAAGGCCGGATTAGAGGTAACTTGATGGGTAAAAGAGTTGATTTTTCTGCTCGAACAGTCATTACACCTGATCCAACGATCAACATTGATCAATTGGGAGTACCGTGGAGTATCGCATTGAACCTAACATATCCTGAGACTGTGACTCCATATAACATTGAAAGGTTGTATTTGGATATGCATTTCCTATTGCTATTGGTGCATTCTCCAAATTTTTTTAACAGAAAATATTTGAAATGAGAAAACAGGTTGAAGGAACTTGTTGAGTATGGACCCCATCCACCACCTGGAAAAACTGGTGCCAAGTATATCATTCGTGATGACGGACAAAGACTTGATCTCAGATATTTAAAGAAAAGTAGTGATCACCATTTGGAGCTTGGCTACAAGGTACTGTTTTTAAACAATGATAATATTGTTCTTTTTGGTTTTCTCTTAATTCCTTCTAATAGTTCTTAATGTTGTGGTTTTAGGTTGAGCGTCATTTGAATGATGGAGACTTTGTTCTCTTCAATCGTCAGCCCAGTCTTCATAAAATGTCTATCATGGGGCATAGAATCAAAATCATGCCTTATTCTACTTTCCGGCTTAACTTGTCTGTAACTTCACCATATAATGCTGATTTTGATGGGGACGAAATGAATATGCATGTTCCTCAGTCTTTTGAAACCAGAGCTGAGGTTTTGGAGCTGATGATGGTGCCTAAATGCATTGTGTCACCACAGTCAAACAGGCCAGTGATGGGAATTGTCCAAGATACACTTTTAGGATGCAGAAAAATCACTAAGAGAGATACTTTCATCACAAAGGTTATATTTAGTGAATTTTTCTATTGCTGCAGTTTAGTTCAGCCTCATGGTTCTTGTACAAGCTGTTTAGATCTCTGATAAAAACTTCTTTTTTAACCAGGATGTTTTTATGAACATATTGATGTGGTGGGAAGATTTTGATGGGAAAGTTCCTGCTCCTGCAATATTAAAGCCAGAACCATTGTGGACAGGGAAGCAAGTTTTCAATCTCATCATTCCTAAACAAATAAATCTAATTAGATATTCTAGCTGGCACAGTGAGAGTGAAAGGGGATCCATAACCCCTGGGGATACCATGGTCAGAATTGAAAAGGGGGAGCTACTTACTGGAACACTTTGCAAAAAGACGCTTGGAACATCTACTGGAAGTCTCATTCATGTGATTTGGTATGCAGCTTCAGTATATAATGGGCTACTTGGTGCTATAACTATCACATGGTCTAGGGAAGGATTACAGGTCTATTGTAGGCTGACTTACCTTTCATTTGCAAGAGGTTGATTCCACAATTAAAACATGTGACATCTTAGTCACATGGAAACAACTCTAACAGTTGCACCAATGCTTTCCTTCAGCTTCAGTATATAGTATAATAAAAATTATATAAATATTTCTACCTGAAATTACTAGATGAATTGGATCATGTAATGGTCAATCTACCTATACAGCTCAGCCTCTTCCCAAGGAGAGGGGTTGTTTTCTATTGATCCAAACTTCAACTGTCAAGTAACCTTGTTAAATAATTTTATATTTTAATGTTATGGAGTGCTATCTGATAATAGTTGTGAAACTTTGTGGCTCTGGAAACTGTTTCAATCAGTTCCTTTCTTCTTCGTTTACGTCACTGAAAGTCTACTTGAATACAGGGAAGAGGTTGGCCCTGATGCTGCTCGGAAATTTCTTGGTCATACTCAGTGGCTTGTAAACTACTGGCTTTTGCAGAATGCTTTTAGCATTGGAATTGGTGATACAATTGCTGATGCTTCCACTATGGAAACCATAAATCAGACTATTTCAGCAGCTAAGGAGAAAGTGAAACAACTTATTAGGGAAGCTCAAGAGAAGAAGTTGGAGGCTGAACCTGGTCGGACAATGATGGATTCATTTGAAAATAGAGTGAACCAGGTATTTCATTTGGATTGCTTGTCACATTGTTATATTTATTAAAGTTTTCTTTTGGGTAAATCTGACGAATTTTCATATTTGACAATTTTAGACTCTAAATAGAGCTCGTGATGATGCTGGAAATAGTGCTCAAAAAAGTTTATCTGAGAGCAACAATCTGAAAGCAATGGTGACAGCTGGTTCCAAAGGAAGTTTTATCAACATTTCTCAAATGACTGCTTGTGTGGGCCAACAAAACGTTGAGGGTAAGCGAATTCCATATGGGTTCATAGACCGTACATTGCCTCACTTCACAAAAGATGATTATGGGCCTGAAAGTCGTGGCTTTGTGGAGAACTCATATCTACGTGGACTTACCCCTCAAGAGTTCTTTTTCCATGCCATGGGTGGTAGGGAAGGTCTTATTGATACTGCAGTGAAGACCTCTGAAACTGGGTACATCCAGAGACGACTTGTGAAGGCTATGGAGGACATCATGGTTAAATATGATGGGACAGTTAGAAACTCTTTGGGAGATGTCATACAATTTCTCTACGGAGAAGATGGTATGGATGCTGTTTGGATTGAAACACAGAAGCTGGATTCCCTTAAAATGAAAAAAACAGAGTTTGACAGGGTGTTTAGGTATGAATTCGATGATGAAAACTGGAAGCCTACTTACATGCTTGAGGAGCCCGTAGAAGACTTAAAAACCATCAGAGAGTTTCGCAATGTGTTTGAGGCTGAAGTTCAAAAGCTTGAAGCTGATAGATATCAACTTGCAACCGAGATAGCCACTACTGGTGACAGTTCTCTGCCACTACCTGTTAACCTGAAGAGACTTATCTGGAATGCTCAGAAGACATTTAAGGTTGACTTCCGAAGGCCATCTGATATGCATCCAATGGAGATTGTGGAAGCCATTGATAAGCTCCAGGAGCGGCTTAAGGTTGTTCCGGGTGAAGATCTCTTGAGTCAAGAAGCTCAGAAGAATGCTACTCTCCTGTTCAATATTCTGCTCCGCAGCACTTTTGCCAGTAAAAGGGTCTTGGAGGAATACCGGCTTTCTCGTGAGGCATTTGAGTGGGTAGTGGGAGAAATAGAATCAAGGTTCTTGCAGTCCCTTGTAGCCTCTGGAGAAATGATTGGCTGTGTGGCAGCACAATCAATTGGTGAACCTGCCACTCAGATGACTCTCAACACTTTCCACTATGCTGGTGTCAGTGCAAAGAATGTTACTCTTGGTGTTCCTAGGTTAAGGGAAATCATTAATGTGGCAAAGAGAATTAAAACGCCTTCTCTGTCTGTGTACTTGAGATCAGATGTTGGTAAGACTAAAGAGAGAGCCAAGAGTGTGCAGTGTGCTTTAGAATATACCACTCTCAGGAGTGTGACTCAAGCTACAGAGGTGTGGTATGATCCAGATCCGATGAGTACAATAATTGAAGAGGACGCTGATTTTGTGAAGTCCTACTATGAAATGCCTGATGAAGAAGTTGCTCTTGAAAAAATTTCACCTTGGTTGCTTCGCATAGAGCTGAATCGTGAAATGATGGTGGATAAGAAGTTGAGTATGGCTGACATTGCAGAGAAGATTAACCTTGAATTTGATGATGATTTGACTTGTATATTTAATGATGACAATGCTGAAAAACTTATTCTTCGTATCCGTATTATGAATGATGAAGCACCCAAGGGTGAGATTCAGGATGAGTCTGCTGAAGATGATGTTTTCTTAAAGAAAATAGAAAGCAACATGCTGACTGAAATGACCTTACGAGGTATCCCAGACATCAATAAGGTTTTCATAAAAAATACTAAAGTTCAGAAGTTTGATGAGAATCAAGGTTTTAAGCCTAATGAGGAATGGATGCTTGATACCGAAGGTGTCAACCTTCTAGCTGTGATGTGCCATGAAGATGTTGATGCGACCAGGACCACAAGCAACCACTTGATTGAAGTCATTGAAGTTCTTGGTATTGAGGCAGTTCGGCGAGCTCTTCTGGATGAATTGCGTGTTGTCATTTCTTTTGATGGTTCTTATGTCAATTACAGACATTTGGCTATTCTTTGTGATACCATGACTTATCGAGGGCATTTGATGGCAATTACACGTCATGGTATCAACCGAAATGATACTGGGCCAATGATGAGATGCTCATTTGAAGAAACAGTTGATATTCTGCTTGATGCCGCAGTATATGCTGAGACTGATTACTTGAGGGGAGTCACTGAAAACATAATGTTAGGTCAACTTGCCCCCATTGGCACTGGCGAATGTGCCTTGTATCTTAATGATGAAATGCTGAAAAATGCCATTGAGCTCCAATTGCCTAGTTATATGGATGGTCTTGATTTTGGTATGACTCCTGCCCGTTCCCCAATATCTGGAACTCCATATCATGAAGGCTTGATGTCTCCCAGTTATTTGTTGAGCCCAAATTTACGGCTCTCTCCAACTAGCGATGCACAGTTTTCACCTTATGTTGGTGGGATGGCATTTTCTCCTACTTCATCTCCTGGTTACAGCCCATCATCCCCAGGCTATAGTCCCTCATCACCCGGGTACAGTCCCACTTCACCCGGATACAGCCCCACGTCACCCGGGTACAGTCCCACGTCACCTGGGTACAGTCCCACCTCTCCGACTTATAGTCCTAGCTCTCCGGGATATAGTCCTACAAGTCCAGCTTATTCGCCTACCAGTCCATCCTACTCTCCCACATCACCCAGCTACAGTCCTACATCACCCAGCTACAGCCCTACATCACCCAGCTACAGCCCCACCTCTCCCAGCTACAGCCCCACTTCACCAGCTTACAGCCCCACTTCACCAGCTTACAGCCCCACATCTCCTTCCTATAGTCCGACTTCTCCTTCTTATAGTCCAACTTCACCTTCCTACAGCCCTACATCACCCTCTTACAGTCCAACATCTCCATCATATAGTCCTACATCACCTGCTTACAGCCCCACATCGCCTGGATACAGCCCAACCTCACCCTCATATAGCCCAACCTCGCCATCGTATAGCCCTACTTCCCCTAGTTACAATCCACAGTCAGCAAAGTATAGTCCTTCGTTAGCATATTCTCCAAGCAGTCCGAGATTGTCTCCATCAAGTCCATATAGTCCCACATCACCGAACTATAGGTGAGTAATTCTCTGGATTTTTTAATATTTATTTTCGGTACTGAATGTGATATACAGAACCTTCAAACACTGGGCTATGCCAAAACAATGAATCTCTTCTTTCCCTTTATTTTTAAGTCAAGAACTTGGGTTTTTGGAGGAACCTCAACCTTTTGCAATAGGAGTTATTTTACTTTGTACATTCCATATTTGCTCAAGTCCTGTGTTTTTCGTTTCTCAATTGCATATTTACTCCTAGCATATGTCTAATTTGTTATTTTCCAGCCCAACGTCGCCATCATATTCCCCAACATCTCCATCTTATTCTCCATCAAGCCCAACATACAGTCCCAGCAGGTAAATTAACTTCATTTACTGTCCTGCCTATCCTTTGAACAGTTTATCTCATGTCTGTGACAAGAATAGTAGTAGAATTGTAGACTTTTTTATTCTCTTTTCTTTTTATTTGTTAAAATTTAAGAGTTTTTAATATGTGACTTATTCATTTTTTTCCCTTTTATCTAGCCCTTATAATTCTGGTGTGAGCCCAGACTATAGCCCAAGTTCGCCCCAATTTAGGTATATGCATATATACACCTCATTCTTTTAACATAATTGTATAGATGGAAGGTATATTGCTGAGCACGGTCTGTGTTATTTGTCTGTTTGATCATTTGCAGTCCCAGTACGGGTTACTCACCAAGTCAACCTGGTTACTCACCATCTTCAACCAGCCAGTACACTCCACAAACTAGTGACAAGGATGATGGAGGCACTCGCTGAGGTAAACTAACAGCTCTGCTGAAGCGCAAATTTATGACTAAAAGTTTTTATCTTATTAGGTGGAGCATTTATGATCTAAATAGTTCAGAAATTCTTCACTGGAGAAATGTTGACTGAAAAAAATTCCTGATTCTCCTCCATCTTCTCCTATTGGTTCAAAATTGTGAAATGAGGGTCTATTTGGCCAAAGTTCTGGTAGTGGCCGGAAACTATCAGATTTCTAGAAATCCCCATATTTTAATGAAAATTTGCTGTTAATTTTGGAGGGGGGGAAATATGATTTAGATTTTGGACTAGAAAACTTGGGATGGCTGTAAACAAGTGGTATGCATTTGGCATTTTCCTAATGTATTGAGCATGTGAAAAAGTTCTCAGTTTGAATTTTTAATAGAAAAGTACCTAAGTCCGGTGAAAATGTTCAGGACAACTTGAGGCTGGACAGAGGACTTATGCTATGCTGGGATCAGACATTGAGCTGTTCGAGGGCTATTAGTTTGCATTGTATTAATCATCTGTATCATTTGAGTCTCTGTTGACAATGTCTTCGGAACAGTTTGTCGAAGTATGAATTCAAATTCTGCTTTGTACTTGAACCTTTTTTGAGGCATGTGTTGTGATTGGTCATCCTCTTAAATACATTTATTCAACATGTGCATGTAAAGTTTTGAGGATGATATTGATCACTATAAAAATATACATTTGTAATATGTTACATCGGTTCGAATGTTGAACATAAACGATATCCGGACCTACTTATAATATAAGGGGTATAATCTGGTTCATCTTAAATTTGTTCTTTAAATATGCGGCTCTTATGTTATGTAAGGTCATTACATAGGAATTCGGATTCGTTTATGGCTAGGAGCAAATGAGTAAAATGACGCCATTGAACATGCAAGTTAATTATCTCTGCATTTATTCTATAACACTGCTGATACCCCAACCCACCTTTTACGGATAAGGGTTTTCTAGAAATGCAAGAGCCAATTGCGAATAAAGAAATTATGGTTAAATTACTCAGATTTCAGCAAATTACATCTCAAAGAATATTACTACTAAAAATACATCTCATAAAAATACATAGCAGGATGAGAAACCTTAGATTAGGCATCAATTATAATTAACATAGAACAAATAAAAACCATAAATCGATTTAAAATACAAACCGTAGATTAGAGAGGAAATGCATAGATGAGGAGAGAAAGACTAACCAAAAAGAAACAAGTGAGAGCTCGAGACGATTATTGATCTCTTGTTTATAATAATTTTGTGATCAATTATCATTTAGAATGAATTATAAAAAAATTTATATCTATCATACTCTATAATGATAATAAGTTTTTAATTTTAATTAATGATTTGTTAAATTAACAATTTAATAAAATAATAAATATGATAATGAAATAAAAAAATATTTTTTTTACTAACATTAACATAACGAATTGACTTTTGGCCATACATATCTATAATATTCGTGAATTGTCATAAATTTCTAGTATCTGAATTTAATTATTACTGGAGGAAAAAAAACATTCAATAATATTGAAATATATGATCATTTGTGAAAAAAAAAACTATAACCTTGGGTTGGAGGATCGGTACTCTATCAGCACTTTATGCCTCCTCACACTCATTAAAACATTCTATAATATTGAAAGATATGATCATATGTGAAAAGCTACAACCTTCAGTTTATCAGTACTTGTACTTCATACCTTTTCACATTCCTCAATAACGAAAATTGGTACTTAATTTACTCCAACGCGTTATATTCTTGCATTAAAACTGAACAGTACAAACTTCTCAAAAGACAAAAAGAAAGGAAGAAAAAAAGAATCATACTCTAACGAATTCCAAAATTAAGACCTCATAGATAGGTTGTTTTTTGTTCAGGTAATAACCTCATAGATAGTTTGATACTTTAATTATGCCCAAAATTTCACTTCCAAACAAGTGGACAACGTTAGTGTCACAATGACGCATCAATCTATGAAAGCACGACCAATTCCAAGCTTCATAGTTCATAGCATAATTTTATAATGTGCCGGCAACTCAAGCATGCTGCAAAAAACTTTTCTTCCTCTATTAACTCTACTGCAATAGCACGCCACGCCGCACCATATACGATATCGATGTCAACCAAAATATTTTTTTAATTAGCCTCCTTTGTTTTTTTTTTCTGGTTAGATTAAATTTTAATCATGAATCACACCTTTCATGTACCTCATATGGTCCTTTATATATCATATGTTGTATACTCTAGCATCGCCCTTGTTAATTAGTGTCTCAAGATGGAAAAATTGTTTCAAATTAAACGCAATTTCTTGAAGTTTCTGACAAAACAACCTGCGGCGGCTTTAGTAGTGGCCTTTCAGAACCCAACCATGATGAGTCCATGTCGATCACCCGCACGTATGGTTTCGATAATTCCGAAGGAAGCGCGAAGGAAGCACAAGGGCGAAAGCTTCAGCGCCAGAGAGCCCACATCGCCCACAGTATCGTGCATGGGCCAAGTTCAGGGCAAGAAGAAGAAAAAGGCCCGGAAACAGAAAAGGGCCCAGGCCCATAAGGATTCCATTGGTGAAAAGAAGAAGATTTTGCTTTGGATTCAGAAGGGAAGTGATGAGGGGCGAAAGCATAGGGTGTTGGAAGAGAAGGCAGTGGAAGCCCCGTCATTGAATACGATGAAGAAATTTGCTAGTGGGAGAGGATCTTTGTATGATTTCGATGTTAAAATTGCAGAAAGATGAATGAATGTCTTTCACTTTCATTGGCTGTAAGCAAAAATAATAATACAGTACATGTTTTTTTTTTCTATCAATAAACTTGTAAATTGTGTTTGAATTTTTAAAGATGAAATGAAAACTCACTTATTGAATTGGAAATATTTAATAAAGTTAACTGTTGAAAGTAGTTCGTAAATGTAAAATTTTGATACAATTATATAAATTTATATATTTAGTGAAAAAATATGTTTTTAGGTAAATATAATTTTAAGCAATTATAATTCATTATTTTATTAATTTTGAACTATTATTGAGTTTTTAATAGGAAAAATGAGTTACACGCTTTTAATTTAGTATAATACAATTAAACAACTTCTAAGTTAGAGCAACAAATTTGTATATCAAACAAGTTTGCAAATTGATTAAATAAATTAGAAATGACTTCGAAGTGGGGCTTGGGCCAAAATCAATACAATAAACCCAACCCAAAGCACCTTGACGTACATGATCTGACATTTATCTGGGGACAATTTACACAACAGTCAAATTATTGATACACTCAGCATGGACAATTTCAATATTATTTTTATGTAAAATTGATATAGGTTCGTAAGGTCAAAATTTTAAATAATATATTTTAATCTTATTATAATTAATTTTGATCTACTAATATATTTTTTTACGTATATAAATTTTAAATAAAAATCATAGGTTTCATAAAAATTTATATATGTAAACAAATTAATTATTAGATCAAAATTATTTGTCACAAAATTTATTATGTAAATTTACATGTGCATTAATTATACATTAGAAATTTTAGTGTTATATATAACGACATTAATTATTTTATAACATAATTGACCTATTAGCTTAGTTGGTTTGAGCATCATGCTAATACCTGAAAGTCACATACTCGAATCCATATGTTTATGTAAACTTACCGATTACAAATCCATAAGCTTACTCTCACATATTATGAATGTGTGTCAGCTTTATGAAATGACAATATTAAAATTGCACGTCTTGTGTCTAAGTATACCAGCATTTTGACTGGTGCATAAAACAATTGCCTTATCTAGGTTAACATGGAAATGATGCCATCTCGCTAAACACTTTGTGAGTTGTTAAGCACACCAGAACCTAACTTATTCTGAATCGAAGCCAACACCTTGTGTCTAGCCCTCATAGTATCTATTAAACCTTCGATGAACATGCAGCATAAAATTGTCCAATCGCATTTTGAGATGTAATGTTTCATTAGAAGATTCCATGCACTCCGCTCATCGTGTCAACTATGACTTATCACACCAAGTATTTAGAGAAGATTGTAAAACAATTATTGAACGTTAATTTTGGATGAAGCAACAAACATCCTATGGATCCCTGCATTTTTATGTCAAGATGTGACTGCTAATAACCACCGGCCATGATGATTGGAGCAATAAACATCTTGTACAAGACCAAATGTATAATTTGACCTAAATTATGTTAATTATGAGTGCAAAAATAATTCTAGACTCGTAAGTATTGTTTTTAAATAATTTGTGACTATCATTAGGTTAAGATTATTAAAAACGTCAATTTTAAATTGATAAAAAGACTAAATTGATTAAAAAAAAAAAAGAGACTAAATTGATTATAATTTAAAACAAAAAGGATTAAATTATTATTTTTTAAATGATAAGGGATCAAATTGAATATAAAAAAAATAAGACAAAAAATCAAATGTGTTGTTTAGCCTAAATTATATTATTCATATATTATTATTTTTTATATTAATTTTATTTCTATTGACAAAGGAAGCAACATTAAGTGCATTTATATTTTTTTAATAAAATAAAATAAAATGGGAAGAGAGAGAGAGAGAGAGAGAGAGAGAGAGAGAGAGAGAGAGAGAGAGAGGAGGTTAAATGTAAGTAACTGGTATGAGATGTTCAAAGTTGAAAATGAAAAATGAAATAGTTTGTAGAATGAGTTGAGAGGCAAAAAAAAGTCTAAATGAATATGAAGACCAAGCTAAAGTGCCACCTTTGTTAATAGTTATATATTATGGATTATATTATTATTTTATCTCATATTTTTATTTCATAAATTCTTTAAACACATTTCTATTAATAATTAAATTTATTAAAAAACATAAAAAAATTCTAAATTTCATTTTCTATTTTGCATATTGTCACTTATGATTATGATTTTATAGTTTTTAATTTTTTTTTCAAAGGCAAAGAAATTTTATTGATAATCACAATTCCAAGCACAAGTTGTACCAGAATACAAAACTGAGACATGATATGTCAATAAGCCTAAAAAAACAGATACAAAACCAAACATGTAACAGCCTATAAATGCTTCCTGATATGCAGAAACCGTAGCAGCATATTCCTACTTGCCATCCTTCTGCATTTTATAGTTTTTAACTAATTCCAATAAATATTTTTTTTTATTAAAATACATATTACTGATACTCCTTAAATGTCATATGAAGAAGTTAAAGAAATATAATTTCAAAGAATAAACCATCAATTTAGTCCTTAAAATATCACCTTTTTTTCCCCTTCTAAATACTCCTTAAACCAATGAAATTAAATAATTAATCCCTAAAGTATTGAATATTCATCAATTTAGTCCTTAAAGTATCACCTTTTCTCCTAAATAATCCTTTAAACTAATGAAATAATTAGTCCCTAAAATATTGAATATTCATCAATTTAGTCCCCAGGTTGATATATTTTTACTAACATTAAGGGACTAATTTGAAGAGTTTTTCACTACTTGAGAGACAATATAGTATGATTTCAAATACATTAGAACTATTTATATAATTTCATTAGTTTAAAGACTTTAGGAGAGAGAGTAATACTTCATAGACTAAATTGATTGTTTATTCCGATTCAAATAAATATAGATGAGCTAAGTCAAGTTGAACTCGACTCAATTTAATAAGAATTTATTCAATTTATTTAAATCCTCACTTATGCATGTTGCTGATCCACCATTCCACCATAACTTTCATAATATTTAAAGAAGGAAAATTATCAAACAATACATTAGGAATTCAATTTACATTTTCAATGTAATTCTAAAGCTGTGAAGGTGTGAGTAGGTTGAGGGTAATTCCAATCATAATATGTCAAAAGCTGATTTCATGTCAGATGTGTTACACTTATCCCTCATATGTGCAGCTAAAGTATTCAATATAATCTGAATATTTTTAGGTCTGAGCTTTGCCGGATCATGCGACAGAAAATGTTGTATCTGATTTTGCACTTCAATCCAGCTGCAACCAGGTTGCTTTCCAGCTCTTTTGCCTCTCATTAGCATCCTTACTCTTTCAACCTCTTCCCATCTGCCAGCCTCAGCATGCATGTTTGACAAGGTAATGTAATTGGAGGCATTATGTGGTTCAAGTTCAAAAAGCCTCTCGGCAGCAAATCTTCCAAGTTCAAGGTTTTTGTGTACACGACAGGCCCCAAGCAGTGAACCCCATAATCCAGCATTTGCTTTCACCTTCATCCCCCTCACTGTATTGAAGGCTTCCTCTAGCCTACCGACGCGGCCAAGCAAATCAACAAGGCAGCTGTAGTGTTCTGCCAAGGGTTCAATAGCAAAATCTTCAATCATACATTTAAATATATCCAAACCCTGATTTGCTAAACCAGCATGACTGCATGCTGACAACATCCCAATGAAGGTAACCTCATCAGGAACCACTCTCTCTGATGACATCTGTTCAAAGGCCTTAAATGCCTTATTTGCATATCCATTCAAAGCATAACCCGAAATCAAGGAATTCCAGGAAATGAGATCAACGCATTCAATATCTCTGAACACTTGTTCAGCACTTTGTACCCTTCCACATTTTGCATACATGGCAATCAGGGCATTGCCAACAAATAAATCATTCATATAACCACTCTTCAGAATATATTCATGGAGTTGATTGCCTACTTGCAAAGCAGCAAGATTAGCACATGCACTTAAGGTACATGCAAAAGTTGATTGATCGGGTTTCTTTCCTTCCTTCCCCATCATAACCAAACTCTTAAGAGCATCCAAGTATAGATTATTTTGTAGGAAACCTGCAATAAGAGAATTCCAGGAAACTATATTCTTCTCCCTCATGGCCTGAAAGATCTCTGTTGCTCTATCCATTTGTCCAGCCTGAGCATATCCAGAAATCATAGTATTCCAAGAAACTGAGTTCTTAATGGGCATTTGTCTGAATAAATTGAGAGCTTCATCCATTCTTCCACTCCGTGAATAGCCTGCAATCATGCTGTTCCAACAAACAACATCGTGTGCACCAATTCGACTAAACATTTGATCAGCCTCATCTATCCTTCCATTCTGTATTAATCCAGACATCAATGCTGTTTGCGCTGTGATGTCTTTGCAAGGCATCTGATTGTAAACTTGCCGTGCTTCATCAAGCTTACCAACTCGAATGTACCCATTAATTATTGTAGTCCATGATACACTATCTTTATGTGGCATTTTCTTGAACAGCTTAACGGCTTCATCAACTTGTAAGTCTTGAACATAGGTTGCAATCATTGCATTCCAAGAAACCACATTCTTACTGGGCATCCTGTCAAAAAGTTCCCTGGCCTCTGCCATCTTTCCATATTTTGCCAACCCACACAACATTGTAACCCAAGAAACAGCATTAGGATTTGGAATCTTTTCAAACAATTGCCAAGCAGAACTCAGGTCACCACTCTTAACATATCCAGCCACCATCAAATTCCATGAAACCACATTCCTCTCAGTCATGCTCTCAAAAAACTGCAATGCTAAATGCATTTTCCCATTTTGTGTGTATCCAGCTAACATTGAGTTGTAAGAAACCAAATCCTTTGCCGGCATCTGCTCGAACACTTTCTTAGCATCATTGAACTGGCCCTTCTTTGCATAGCCGGCTATCATTGCATTCCAACATGCAGTGTCCAACTTATCAGGAACCAACTCAAGCAATTCTCTAGCCTTTTCAAGCTTCCCTTTACGCGTATAGCAAGTTATCATCAAAGCCCATGAAAAATTGTCTCTTTCTGGCATTACGTCGAACAGCTCACTGGCTTCTTCAACCATATTGTTGTGAAGATATCCGGCAATCATGGTGTTCCAAGAAACAAGGTTTCTAAGGGACATTTGATCAAACAGTTGTCGAGCATCTCTGATTCTAGCATTTTTGGCCAACACAGATATCATGGAATTGTATGTTACAAGGTTTTTGTGGGTCATGTTAAAGAAGATTCTGATGGCCTCTTCAACTTTTCCCAGTTTCCCAAGTTGAATAATCTGCCGATTATGGTTGAAGGCATGCTTTCCTGCTTCACCTATTGATCTAATCCCAAGCTTAAGTTTCATTGAAGCAGAGGTGCCTCACGACTCACGTGCGTATAAGAATATCAAAATAAACCATTTATTTTCATCAATGGTTACCAAACCCGCACTTCACGCTCCATGTCAGAGGATCTCTCTGAAGTTTAGTGTTTCAAAAGATCATAGAGGATTAGACGAAGCAGAAAAATATAAGCTTCCTTCATTTGTCAATTGCAATATACAACATTTTGGTATAAAGCCTTGACCATTTTTTTAGTGAGCTTAACACTATAATTTAATATTCTAGTTCACCCCTTCACTTGATCTTTGGGCTCTAAATGAAAATAGCAGGAGATGAGCATTTATGTGAATGTTCACCCAGCCTCCATCTGCAGTTCTGCCACTTAAATTACTTAAAAAGTCGTTAGCTTTTGCTTTCACTATGCTTATGATATGATAGCCTTGGCAATTGGCATATGAATTATTAATTAATACATATAATATGCCAATCTTTTAATGGGCTTGGCTGCTATACTTATATTCTGTGATCAAATAGTAAAAGAAAAATTGTTGCTGGAATCCCTCTTTTCCCAATTATACACTGTTCTAATTACAGTAAGGAAGAGACTTTTTATTAGATAATATCTTTTCATTCAATTTTGATAGTTGAGACTTTAGACTGAGGTCAGAGGATGGATTTTACCTAGTAGAATTTAGATTGTAGAAGATACTTTTCACATTTCATCGAATTGTAATTAACGGAATTATAACTATTATGATGTGAAGTGTGGACTTATTTCATATCTGCATTAATTATCTACACTCAGCTTCAAGATCTTTGTTCAAAAAAAAAAGTTCAAGATCTCATACTTCTTAATTCACCCAAAATAAAAATCTCATACCAGTTGCTTCCATTAAATTTCAAATTTCCTTCGTTACCAACTTAGCAAGATTGTCAAACTCCCTTGACTTTTCAAAATTGCCTTTAAATTAAGTAAAGAAATAAAAAAACGGTTTATATTTTTAGTTCTTAAACTTTTTAAACTTTTTTGTTTTTAGTACTTTAACTTTTTATAACTTTTTTGACTTTTTATATTATGTTGTATGTTATAGTTTAATGTTTTTGGGTCATGAAGAGTAATGAAATAATATAATGTTTATTTATACATGTAATTTTATTATTGTTATTAACACTATAATAACCAAACAAGAAAGGAAATTTTCCATTTTGCCGCTGAATCACGTGAAACATGATATAACGAACCCTTCCTAATATATATATATATATATATATATATATATATATATATATATATATATATATATTATTTAAGGAACTGTGATATTTATTTTCACAGGGTGATTCACTTTGACCTGGCAACTTTTTTTTTTAATTATTGTCTTATAAAAAAAAACAAAGGGAGGCTTATGGCCGTGGGGTAGGGATGCGGAATCTGGTTTTCGTATCTTTGCATCATCGCATGATGAAAGTTTCCTAGCTAGTTCCAACTCACCAAGATTCCATTGAATTATTTCCTAAGTTATTAAACATACTTTTCCCTTCCTTTATAATTACGTATAACCGCAATCTTAATTTACCAAATACTAAAACTTTGGTCATTACCAAATACTCTCTGTTTGGCTTCCTTTATTTCCATACACACCCAAAGAAAAAAAAAATGACAGTAGCGTATAAAAAATCAAAGGTTATAAATTGCAGAAACCAAACTAAGTCATAATTTATAGTTCATTGGTTGTATTTACCAGCGTAGATTTGTATTTAGTGAGTCCCACACTGAATGTTTCACAAATTCTATGAATTTAGTTGATGAATCAAATTTATGATTTTATCTGCATGGAGTAAGCCATGAAAAGGACCACCCATTTGCAACGGGTCACATCTTTTTATTGGCAAAATTATACAAATATTAAATTTATAATGCAACAAAATCATCTTAAAGGTCTCCTTAAAAACCGGTTTGTAAAGGGATGACCTACTAAATTATATAAGCACTCATTGTTAAACATCTAATGTAGGACTATTCTCAATAACAAAACAAAACGTGATCTTATTTGTTTATGTTTTTTTTTAGAATATGTGGTCTTGTTGCTAATTCTCTGTTTTTGACTCTATAAAAATTTAAGTAATATATATATATATATATATAATTTATCAGGATAATTTAAGTAGTAAACAATTTTAAGATCAAAATATTGAGAAAATTCTATTATATTAAAAAAATAAAGTTCATGAAAAAACACTAAAGAAAAGAACATATTTTTTTCTCTTTAATCCCATCTGAAAAATAAAGTTCATGAACAACTTTTTTACTCTTTAATCCCATCCAAAAAAAATACAAAAACTTTGTAAAAAGACAAACGGACGAAAGTAAGTATAGGTAAATGAATCATTACGATTTCCGCGAGGGACTTGATTAGCTCGAAATGGAATCCAAGCAATACCAAGCCCAAGATGGGGCCCACTTGGTAGTTGAATGTCGTCGATAAGGCCCACTGACACGCCACCACTACCTACACCCAAGCCCACAACACAACGAGGATGAGAACGATTTGATATACTTTCATGATCCCACGATCCATCAACAAAACATCGTGCAAAGATCTGATCAAGAATCAATAGTTGATTACATTAATTAATTACAATAATTACAATAACAACTGCGAGGAAAAAACATAGCAACAAACCAATAATTTAACAGCCATCACGTGGCGTTGGCGATTCCGTTCCGTGCAGGCCTGTACTCTCCAGTCCCAACGCCGTACTCCGTGCATTAATGTTATTGCATCAGTTCCTTTTTATATTAGTTTTGTAGAAATAAAAAAATATAATCCATTCTAATAAAATAATTGTATTATTTTTTATTTGATTCATTCCTTTTTTCACCTCACCGTAAATACATATTCTAAAAGAATAATTAATATGATCAAATTTTGCAAATATAAATAAATACGAACAAAGTTTCTAAAAAAAATATGTCAATTAAAAACAAACGGATGAAGTATTTTTTTTTTAGTAGAGTCCGTTACTGTTGTTGTTGCTACAGTACCAAATTGAAACCAATTTTTATTGACGTGAAAATGATATGGCATGTGGAATTCTTTGAAACCCGCCAGCACAGAAACACACTCTGTCCCCTCCGCGACACAACACAAATCCAAAACCAGAAGCTAACAAAAACCGCACTCTAATTCAAACCACCACATCCACGTGACTTCACTGCCTTCGTTTTACGCTATACCAAACCCTTCTACACTACAAAGCCCCCGTTTCGCTCCCGGGCGTAAATTCAAAACTATACACTCACTCCCTCCCATGGCGGATACTGGCGACGACAATGGCGTTACCTATCTTCACGGCGACCTCGATTTGAAAATCATCGAGGCGCGCCACTTGCCCAATATGGACATCTTCTCCGAGCGCCTCCGCCGCTGCGTCACCGCCTGCGACACTATCAAATTCCACTCCGACGCTCCCGCCGCCGCCGACGGCGACGGCGGCAGCCAGCGTACACGGACGCACCATCATCGGAGGATCATCACGAGCGACCCGTACGTCACCGTTTCGGTGCCGCAAGCCACGGTGGCGCGCACGCGCGTGCTGAAGAACGCGCAGAATCCTGTCTGGAAGGAACAGTTCCACATCCCGCTCGCGCATCCCGTGGTGGATTTGGAGTTTCGCGTCAAGGACGACGACGTTTTCGGCGCGCAGAGCATGGGAACGGTCAAAGTCCCGGCGCGGCGGATTGCCACCGGAGCGAAGATTTCCGAGTGGTTTCCGGTTCTGTTGCCGTCCGGGAAGCCGCCGAAGCCGGACACGGCGCTGCACGTGGAGATGCAATTCACTCCGGTGTCGGAAAATTTACTGTACCAGCGAGGCATTGCGGCGGATCCCGAGCACAACGGCGTGAGGCACACGTATTTTCCGGTGAGGAAGGGGAGTTCGGTGAGGCTGTACCAGGACGCACATTGTACGGAATCTGGTGAAGGGAAGATACCGGAGATTAAGCTTGAGAATGGAAATGTTTATAGGCACGGGAAGTGTTGGGAGGATATTTGTTATGCTATTTCTGAGGCTCATCACATGGTGTATTTGGTTGGTTGGTCTATTTATCACAAGGTGAGGCTCGTTAGAGAGCCTACTAGGCCGTTACCGCGAGGTGGCGATTTGACGCTTGGTGAGTTGCTTAAGTATAAGTCTGAAGAAGGGGTGAGAGTGTTGTTGCTGGTTTGGGATGATAAAACTTCGCACGATAAGGTTTTCCTCAAGACGGTGAGGGTTTTGCTCTAGTTGGCATTTTGCATTGTTTTGTTTTTGTTATCAATAGTTGGTTATCTTTTATTTGTTGCTGATTGATGATGTTTTAAGTGCAGGCTGGTGTGATGGGGACTCATGATGAGGAAACCAGGAAGTTTTTTAAGCATTCTTCTGTTATGTGTGTTCTGTCGCCTCGGTATGCCAGCAGCAAGATGAGCTTCTTGAAGCAACAGGCAAGTGTTGGGGTCATTCGGGGTTTGGTTCCCTTTTCACTTAAAAGCAATCCCACACTACTTGGTGATCAATTTCTCATCTAAAATCTATTAAGTTTTGAAAATTGTTTCCAAAATATGTTTTTTAAAAACTGAAAACAGAAACAGATGAGATATTTTTTTCATGCTCTTCTGTTTTCTTCAAGTGCTTAGGAGACGAACTTTTAGAAAATGGAATGTACTAGTAACAAACACGCCCGAATGTACTAAGGGACAAATGTTAGAAGCTGTTTTTGAAAACTGGAAATGAACTAGGCCTAAGTTTTGAGTTTGGCTACCCGTGGATGTTCACTTGATGGTGGCTGCGTGTTAGATTTAGATAATAATAACAACGTAGCCAATTCTTATTGCCTTGTGTTTTTTCTTTTACTCTCGTTATTTGTATTATGTTGTTCCATAGACTTGATATGTCCCTCCTGTATGTTGTCAGGAGATAGGATTCTTTGTGAGCTAGTTTTCAGTGGAGTCAAATGTGAAATGCCCTGTATTTTGTGGCCTAAGCTCTAAACAGTGGGTATGTATTTTGTAGAAGCAAAATTTAGTATGGGAATTATACCTTCTGTTAATTTATCTGTTTGAAGTTAACAAATACGTTTCTGTTTATTCATTTTTTCCTTTCCTTTATACTTGTAAAACTATTGATTGTTAAATTGTTTCCTGTCTTTTGAGACAAACAGTGTCATGGAGTTGTTTTTGGTACAGGTTGTTGGAACAGTCTTCACACACCACCAAAAATGTGTGATTGTGGACACACAGGCTGCCGGCAATAACCGGAAGATAACTGCTTTTATAGGAGGTCTTGATCTTTGTGATGGTCGCTATGACACACCCGAGCATCGTCTGTTTCGTAATCTTGACGATGTATTTGATGGCGATTTCCACAATCCTACATTTCCTGTAAGTTTCAGCCCAATTGGGAATAATTTGTTAAGCGTTTCACTTATTCTTTCATTTTGTTAGAAAACAGGAAAGTCTTATTTTAACTATTTTCAATAGAATCTTCGTTGGTTATATCCTTAATGCCATCATTGAACCCTTGGTCGGAATAAAAACTAAAGTGTACACCCTCTAATCTATTATCCATGATTTGTCTGCCAATTACATAGTAGCTTCTGAATGAAATTTATATTATGTAATATCATTGATAATGTCTTGGTGAAACCCCAAAGTGGTTTGGAGAGATACACCAGTAGATTGTATGAAAAGCTCCCTTGAGAGACACTGATGTTGTTTGTTAGGTCACCCAGTATATTTATGTTTCTCCATAGAATTTGTATTTTGTAATTTGCGCATAAGCACCAAGAGTGTGGGATTGGAAGAGCTACACCATTCCTATAGTTGGGGTTTGTTACCGCAATGGCGCAACTTAAGATCCCTTTCCAAATCCCCACCCGCCACAACCATTGATTGAAAATTTCCACTATCCAGGAATGGAAAAAATATTTTGGGACAAAGATAGTCTCTGTCATGTGGGATGTTGAGGGGTGCCTCATGTTAGTCCACCAGAGCTGAGTCTTGGTTCTTGAGTCAGCTTATAGGTTGTCTTTATGCCATTATTACAAGTATTTGCTCTCCTTTCTTAAGTGACCAATTCTCAGTTGGAACCTCGTTTAGACTTGAGAGTAACCCAATTGTGTTATTTGCTTCCAAATAACGTTCTAGAACTATCTTAGATATCAAATTTATTGGATTCAGTTTGATAAATGAATGCTAAGGAACTAATTGTAATTGTCAGCTCTAAACATCTTGTTATGTTGTCCCTTGTAACCTTGTTAGTATGACCTAGTTAAGGACCTAGTTAAAGATAGGTAATAAGTAATAACTATAAGATTTTTATTGTCTTGCATCATTATTGTAGGTTGCAGATCTAAGGATTATTTATTGTGAAAGCCAATTATGTTTTGCTATTTTTATGTTGTAGGAAGTATTGTTTTATTGCAATGTTGTAACACTTTTTCTTTTTCTCTCTTCTGTTTTTTCCAACAAAAAAATTGACACATCATCTGATTTATGTTACTTCTCAGTTCTCAACACTCTACATATTTTGTTTGTGGTAGGCTGGAACAAGAGTTCCCAGACAACCTTGGCATGATTTGCACTGTAGAATAGATGGACCTGCTGCATATGATGTTCTTATTAATTTTGAGCAGCGATGGAGAAAAGCAACTAAGTGGAAAGAGTTTGCAATCCTTTTCAAAAAAACCTCTCAATGGCATGATGATGCTTTAATAAGAATAGAACGCATCTCATGGATATTAAGTCCTTCTGGTGCTGCTACCTTAAAGGATAAATCGGATTATTATACTGTTCCAGAGGATGACCCTTTAGTGTGGGTTTCTAGTGAAGACGATCCTGAAAACTGGCATGTTCAGGTTGGACAATGCAAGCTTAGTTTTGAGTAAATGTTACTTGCCTGCTATTTTTTCTTGATTTTGGATATAATTCCTTTCATTACATTGTTTCCCTACTCTTACAGATCTTCCGATCCATTGACTCAGGATCCCTGAAAGGATTTCCCAAACGTGTTGATATTGCTCTGTCCCAGGTTCATTAACTAGCGTTTTACTTGTTTGTTCATCCTATTTCATCAGTACAGAAACTCAAAATATGTTGAGTGGACTCTGTACTAGTTTGCAAACCCAACCTATATATATTGAGTTTAGAATCTTATATATTGAATTGATTAGAATCTTATCCTGCACCCTCTAATTAACATAATTTTGGATGCAGAATCTTATCTGTGCTAAAAATTTGGTTATAGACAAAAGCATTCAAACAGCATACATTCAAGCGATCAGATCTGCTCAACATTTTATTTATATTGAAAACCAATACTTCATTGGATCATCGTATGCATGGCCAGCTTATAAAGATGCAGGTTAGGCTTAAATTCATGGTTTTGAAAACCAAGACAGTTGTCTATAATTTGGCGAGGTTTTTCTCTGTTCTGCAGAAAAAGGACATTCTATAAAAATTGATTACATTGATCTTACTGAAAAGAAAAAAAAGTTGAATGTGTATATTTTGGAAATATATATTCAGGTAGAGGAAACAATTGTTGATATGGTGTGAATTAGGTTCAAATCTGATTAAATGATGATAATTATGTTATTATATTTAGTTTAATTTAGTCCGGAAGAACTCGTATCCTCCCAACTCTTTCTAATCTTCTTCTCTTTGTCCTTAAAACTTCTTTTATGAAAAAATAAATAATTAATGGTATTATTTTATTTGCTTTTGTTGCTTCCTTTTTCATAAGATATACTTTCAAATTCCTTTGTTTGTACATCTTTTCTCTATAAAAGAAAAAGAAAAAGAAATAAAAGAGAATTAGATGTCTCATTTGTCTTCTGTGGTCAGGGGCTGATAATCTCATCCCAATGGAATTGGCACTGAAAATTGCTAGTAAAATCAGAGCTAAGGAGAGATTTGCTGTCTATATTATTTTACCAATGTGGCCAGAAGGTGATCCTAAAACTGGGGCCATGCAAGAAATCCTCTTTTGGCAGGTATCTGATTGTCTATTGTTTTGACTGTCCAATGATGGAAATTTACAATTATGAATGTGAAGTCTAAGGTTATGCCTCTAAAGTGCACTTTATTAGAGTACGGTGTAAGTAATTGTTGAAGAGCAAATCAAGGGTTTGAGTTCTCATAAATATGATAGAAACTTAGGAATATGATAAAACTAAAGTATATTAATATTGAATTAAAACTATATCAGGTATAAACCTCTGTTACAATGCTGCAATCCCAGAAAATATAAAAATAAAACTAGGATAATGGCTAGAGACTAGCTCCTTACAAGATGAACAATTGAAAACAAACTTTAACAGAAATTAGAGAACCCCTTTCCTGAGTAAGGACTAGCTTCTTCACTCAGCCTAGTCAATATTGATACCAATTTCCTCACCTCCTATTCGGTTATGACACCCCTATATAATCCTTCTCTCTCTCCCTCTTCACCATGTGTCAATTCTGTTATCTCTTTCTCTCCTCACTCCCACCAATTCCCCTTGTGGAATATGTTCCCTCCTCTCATACACTTGTGAGCCTACATCCTTTGTCTCATTTTCTATTCCCTGCACCTACTTTCTTTTCCTACTATAAACCTCATTAACGGGCCTATAGCCTATTGAATACCGGTCTGTTTGTCCATTGGCTGTATCTTATCAAAATCAACCATTTATTTTCATTTTCATCTATGGTTACCAAACTTGCACTTAATTATTCTCGAAAGTGCACCCTCCATGTTAGTGGATATTTGTAATGTTATGTGCTTCAAAAGATCATAAGTGTAACAGAAAAGATAATATTTGTTCTCAATTATATGTTTTCTGTATACAGGGCCAGACGATGCAAATGATGTATGATGTTGTTGCTAGAGAATTGAAATCAATGCAACTTACTGATGTGCACCCGCAAGAGTACCTCAATTTCTATTGCCTTGGTAATCGAGAACACTTTAATGAAGATAGTTCAAGCACAAATGGTGCACAGGTGATTTTCTAAACTAATATTATAGCCATCTTGTTTATACCTTAAGTATAATTCTTTTTTTTTAAGCTTCTTTAAAGTGAAGTTTATCAGTATATCAGACAATATGTGGTTGCTTTATATCATAGTTATCTTCTACTGTAGATGATGAAATTTTCTTCATATTGACAACAATAATAGTAATCTCTTGCCTGTAATATTACTCACTCACTCACAAACAAAATGATGTATTCTAAAATGTTTTTTTGTTTGCCCTAAGCTTTGTAATATATATACTGTCCAAAACATTGATTGCTTTATTTCATACATGAGGATTGAGGATAGATTTTACCTTGTTAGCATTCAAATTGTAGAAGATATTTTCACATTTCATTTTTTTTTTTGGGGGGGGGGGGGGGTACATCTCAGAAAAAGGTTTTATATATATCCAAATTTTATCCCAACTTTTGAGCTTTAAAATACTTCTGTAATCAAGAATGGGTTATGAATATATGAGTATATTTTCCTTGTCAGGTCTCAACGGCATATAAATATCGCCGTTTTATGATTTATGTGCATGCTAAAGGGATGATCGTTGATGATGAGTATGTTATAATTGGATCTGCTAATATAAACCAAAGATCTATGGCTGGTACTAAAGATACTGAGATAGCTATGGGTGCATATCAACCCCATTACACGTGGTCAGCAAAGAAAAGACATCCACATGGCCAGGTTTGCATTTCTACCTAAGATTCTGATTCTTATAGCGAATTTTCGAATGAGTTGCAAATGACATGTGACACCCTGAGAGCACTCTAATGAGTTGGAAATCACATGTCTTGTAATAGATTACATAGTGATTCTAGGCATAAGTAGACCTGGAAATCACCCTTATCGTCTACTGAATGTGAATGACTTCCTCCCAAATTATTGAATTACTTAATGGTCTCGTGGATAAGTAACGAAATAAAAATCATTGCTAGTTTAACTTTCCACCTATACGTATCACTTGTATGGTTGTACCTAAATGTACTATGTCTCGGGAGAAAATTGATTGATGCCTTAATGGTGTGATGAACCTCTTAGCTCTTGTGTGCCAATATACCATGTGATATTATATATTTATCACATTCGATGGTTTTTGTTCCTGCAGATTTATGGTTACAGAATGTCACTTTGGGGAGAGCATCTTGGCATGTTAGATGAAACTTTTGAAGAACCAGGGAGATTGGAGTGTGTGGAAAAAGTGAATGAGATTGCCGAAAACAATTGGAAATTATTCGCTTCTGAAGATTTTTCACTTTTGCAGGGACATCTTCTCAAGTATCCTGTACAGGTAGATTCCGATGGGAAGATTAGATCCCTACCAGACTGTGAAAATTTCCCGGATGCTGGGGGTAAGATATTGGGAGCTCACTCGACAACAATTCCCGATATCCTAACAACTTAAACTCCTGAATTCATGTTGTTGAAGATTTATAAAGATTGTGTGATGTGTTGCCTGCCCCTTCCTGAGAAAGAGGACAAAAAGAAGTTGGGGTGAAGTTATGTAGCTTTCTGTACTTAAAAATGATTGTTCGGATCACTTGTAAATCTTTCACACGGTATTGATTCATATTTTGAAAGGATCACCAGTTTATAGATTGTATCCATTACCCTATCCTTTATTTGGTTAGTTTTTTCGCAATCTAATATGCTTTCATAGATTGCACGTTTTTTTTCCATACACTTTTTTAAGTAGCAAAATCTCCTTATGGGTATTAGGGAGTACATAGATACGCGCATATATCAGTATACTAGGTAGTAGGTAAGAACACGATTATTATAAAAATGAACACTTCTGGATAAAAATTAATGAATTAGATTAGTTTTTAATTAAAATAATCTCGAAACTCTCTCATATACTAAAATTACCCCCAACACCTGATTGCTTTCGTTCTGGTTATGGCATCATCTTCCCTTATTTTTGTGAGACCATTGTACTTTCACTAGAGTGAACCTTGAACAGTTACAATATATCATTACTATGCAATATAATTATAACCTAGTAAAATCATTTTATGCCAATCAGCAACAAAGACAAATAAAAAGAACACTGTCTATATATCTTGCATATCACCACAAAAAATGAGTACCAAAACAACGTAGTTTGCAGAGCTTGTACTAGTTAATCTTTATGAAATCTAAGAAGTAATTTTATTCTTAGTAGTACGAGATTTGAACTTACAACCTTCACCGGAACTCCTTGGTGTGCCACAGTTACTCATTCGAGTTTCATTTTCATCCTTATCATGGTCTTGTAACGAGATTGCTGGTCTAAGGTGGGGATGAGTTTTAGGGGTAGCTTGGTCTTTTCAAAAAAACAAAAAGATAAGTTTAGGTGTGAATATAGTTAAAAGGGTTGTGAGAATAAAAATCCCTTTAATTGGTCCATTGTCGACCCAAAAAAAAGTTAACAGGCATAGTCCAGCTTAATGACCCGACCCTCATGACACGTCGCTAGGGGTGGGTAAGTGGGCCGGCTCGTCCCGCGTATGGCCCGTCCGCATAAGTCCGCATTGGCAGCAGACCGGGCCAGTTCGCCCCGCTTCTTACACGGACCAAATAAATTGGTCCGTCCCCGCCCCGCGGATCCCGCGGGTCAAACGGGCCGGTCCGCGAGCCTAGTTTTAAAAGAATTTTAATTTTAATAAAAAATACAATATAATCAAATTAAGTTCAATATAGATGTAAATAAAATCTCAATAATTAGTCAATTACATCAATAAAATAAATAATGTCTTAACAAAAGAAAATCAAGCAATAAATCTAAAATATGAAATTTAAACATCTCCAACAACAAATGATTCCATATTTGAAGTAACTTGAGCCTTCTCCATGTGAGTTGCATTATGTTTTTCTTGTAAGGAAAAAAGTCGTATGACTTATGCATGTGCGTGCGTGACTACGTGGTGGAGAAAAACCGTGAGGAAAAAAATATTCTTAGTCTACTACAATGATAACTGCTAAATATGATGTGAGCTATTTTTTATAATAAAAATATATTGAAATATCTTTAAAAATATTTATTTAATAATTATTTTTAGCTTAAATGATAAGAATTGATATTTTTATTATTTACAGCTTACAGATATGAAAATGAAGATTTTTAGCATGTTATCACTTATCTTTTTTTATCTTAAAATCTTATCTTTTTTATGTTTATCATTTTTTACTTTTATCTTTAAATCTTTATTTTATTTAATATATTTCTTTATCTGTTATTTTAAAAGAAAAGTTTAAAGTGAAAAAGAGAAAATCAAACCTAATATAATT
Source organism: Glycine max (assembly GCF_000004515.6). Classification (NCBI taxonomy): domain Eukaryota; kingdom Viridiplantae; phylum Streptophyta; class Magnoliopsida; order Fabales; family Fabaceae; genus Glycine; species Glycine max. The sequence continues at coordinate 6,115,234 of NC_038247.2, forward strand.
AGGTCAGGGTCACACAAATCAAATCTAATGCGGGCAACCCGCGGACCCCACGAGTCAAACCCGCAAAGTCCGTGGGTTAAGCGGGGCGGACCCAAAAATATGACATAATCATGGATCATTTAAAAAAATTGGTCCGTAACCCGCGTGGACCGCGGGCCCCGCGGGCCAGTCTATGATCCTGGGTCCTTTTACCCACCCCTACACGTCGCTGTATGAATCGAAGGTATTTCGTTGCTGCATTTCGACAAAACCCTTACCCTTCGTCGTCTTGTACCTAATTCTTCTTCTTCGTTCGAAGGTCAACACTTGAAGATCTTAGCTCGTGGCAATGGCAAGTTCTCTATCTCAATTCATTCCCCTCACTCAGATTATTCTCTTCGACTTGACCTTCTCTGTTTTCTAATGTTTTTTCTTCTTCTTCTCTGTTTTAATATTTTTCCCAATTATTTTGCAGGCCGATTCTCAACCGAGAAGGTAAACCCCATAATTCTCTTAGATTATGGAAATCATGATAATAAACTATTTCTGATGCACGATCATTTTGTCGCATTTGACATGATCCTCATCTGTGTTTATGTTTTATTACGCACAATGAAATGAAACATGAAAAATGATTTGGTAATGAATTTGTTTTGGTCAAATTTTAGCCTCGTAGGTAGGTCCCGAAGATAGGCCATGGCTGAAGCATTTAGTTGTGTTGTGCTCGGTGTTTACCCTAGCCCCCTCGGTTTTTAACCTTGTGGTAGTATTGCCCTAGGACGCTGATTTGGGATTTGATCTCCTCAATTTTGGCAAGAACCCCAAGATGATCATCGGAGGGCGGAGATCTACTGAGGATCCCAGAATTCCGGCTGAGTTATGGGTGTTATCGGACCGAGATTAAACGTCCACGGCCCTCCCAGTCTCGAGCCATTGGCGAAAGGACCGTGGAGAAATCCTTGTTGTTACATTAAGTTGACTACAAGTTTCGCCTTTGTCCGGAAGGGTCTACAAGTTTCGTGCAATAATTTATTTGTAAATGAGATGAGTTTGGTGTTTTAATATATATGTGAGATTCTCAATCCAAACTTACGATTAAAGGAATGTGGAGGAGACTCTAAGATTATTTGATTAATGAAGCCATTTGTCCCTTTGGTGATGGTTGAATATTTCAAGAATGCAAGGTCCCCTTCCCCATGGAGGGCTCGGTCAAGGTCTAGATCTAGGCCTAGGTCCCGATCAAGATCTTTTGAAAAACAAAGGCCAAGATCCCAGTCGAGAAGTCGTGGAAGGTTAGTGCCAAACATGATATCATTCAAGAGTTATGGCTGTTGACGGTGCCACCCTTTTTTCCATTATATCCTTTCTAATATGTGTAATACTTCCTCCTTTTGTGCACTCTGTCCTACATTGTGGATTGAACGATGTTGTCTTGTTCAGATCAAGATCAAGATGTAACGAAAGGTTAGTCCCTTTTCATTTTACTTGTATCCTATGAAGCACATACTTTGACACTGACACCGCGACACAGCTAAATTCTAAAACATAAGACACGGGGACACGGTATATGTATATGTGTGTGTGTGTATAATAAGAACTGTCTCTTTAAAAATAATCTAAAAATAAACTTGCTAATATATTTAATAAAGAGTCTCACCTAAAAAAGTACCAAGATAAATCATCATAATTGAAAAGATAAATAAAAAACTGTTAATCCTAATCTATCTAAGTTCTTCCTCTTCCTTTTTGATTATCATCATTGAAACATACAACTTCAAGAATTTCATTCTCATCAATTGATCCAAACTCATCTCTTGCAATGTCCCACATTTTAGTTTTTTCTTGATGATATTGTGGGAAATTTCTTGAAAGAAGACAAAAATTACTACGAACAAATACTAGATCCTCTGCCCGATAAGGTGCCATCTTATTTCCTTTGATTGAATGAATGAAAGAGTAAGTACTCCAATTTCTTTACAGCATGATGATGAACAAGGTAGCCCTAGTAACTTAAGAGTAATCTTTTGAAGTGTTGGTGCATGAGCTCTATGAACTAGCCATCAAGACTTTGCTTCCATTATATCTCTATCCCTTAAAGAGTCAATATCATCAAAGTCTTCTCTTCCACCAGAAAAGTTTGCAAATTCTACATTCACTTGCCTTCTTTCATTATGATCATCAAAATACCTTTTGAAGCATTTCAATCTTTCACGAGTAAGTTCTCCATCTTGGTGTGGAGGAATTTTATTTGAATCTCACTTCATGACTATAATATCTATAATAAAAAAATTATTATAAATTAATATAGCATATAGAAACGTATGGAAAAAATATACTTTATAAATGAAAGAATATAATGTATCACCTTGCGTTTAAAGAATAAGCTAAACAATGAAAGATGTACTCTTAGTCCAACAGTCAATTAATATTTCATGTACTACCTTATAAAAGGTAGATTCTTCACCTTCACCCTTTCTTTCATGTCAATATATGACCTTCTTCACATTTTCAATCATTGAGTCCCACATTTCATACACCAAATGAAGACAAGCTGCATCTGTATCTGTTTTTGTAAGAACATCATAGATAGGAGTAGTGAAAGAAAGTATATAATCTACCTTGTCCCATCAAATGTCATCCAACAATGTCTCTTTCACAGATTTTGTCTTGTTAATATCATTTGCCTTATAAGAAGGCCATTGCTCACTAGTAACCATCCCTTGAAGTCATTTTTTCAAATGTTTAAACCTCTTTAGCATCACTATGGTGGAAGCAAATCTTGTGGGAGCAAGAGCTAGCAACTTCAATGTGTTGAATGAATTGAACATTGTGGTTGTGGTGGTGGCAATTAGTTATGACTATGACAACGATGGTGATGCTGGTGGTGGTGTCAATGACAGAGGTGGTATTAGTGTTGGTGTCGGAGACAATGGTGGTGATAGTGATGGTGTTAGTGATAGTGACAACGAAAAGTGTCATAGTTAAATATAAAAATGTGTTTTTTTAACTAGAAATCAAATTCACAAGATTTCTTTTCTTGGTTTTGAAAATGGGTGTAAAAGTGTTTAAAATATGAGTTAAACACCATTTCAGCTCTATTTTTTTTGCCAAATATGTTTTATTTTGAAAATTGCATTTGAAATCCAAAAACTCAAAACATTTGAAAATTGCATTTGATGGATAATTTCTACTAAAAAGTCATTCAAAATCTATGGAAATCCATTATAAATCAAAATTTATATGCTTTTGAATAGTAAAAAACTTTTTATGAGTGGTAAAAGATCTTAATTGAATACTAACAAATTTTATTATATTCTTAAAAAAATTGTGATAATCTTGATTGAATACACAAGACTTATTTTTACAATTTAAAAGTCTTGATTGAATAATATGAAATCGTAATTGAATACACCTCCCTTAATTATTTGATTATTTAATTTTTAAAAGTTCAATTTGATCCTCTTATTATCAAAAGGTTTAATTAGGTCCTTTAATTTTTAAAAATATTTCTATTAGATTCTTTTATTTTTAGAAGTTTTTATTAGATCCCTTATTTTTTTACAATAAGTTCAATTTGATATCATTTGAACCCAAATTAAATCTTATTTTATTAAAATTTTGGAGCAAATAGAAAAAAATGAAATCAAATTAAACTTATTTTAGAAAAACAAAAGACTTAATTGAAATTTCCAAAAGTAAAAAGAATAACCATTTTTAATAATAAAATAAGATGACCAAATTCATTAAAAAAATAAATTAAAAGACTCAAATAATAATTAAGCTTTAAGTTTATGAGCAAGAAATAAATAAATTAAAGACGAAAAGAATAATTTCTTGGACTTACCCTCTCTCTGCCAATGAGCAATCTTCAACCCAGACAGGCCGCGCGGGAGTGAGTCATCCACCATCATAGACACGTTGTTCGTTTCCTTTCCTTTCTGCAATTTCTACCCTAACACGCCTTCATTTCTGGGCACATTTTTTTACACGTTTCAAATGCGTTAGGACACACATCTTGTTTGCTTGCTTTCAGACAACGCTTATGGATTCAACCAAGGGCTTTGCTCTCTCTCCCTCTCCCTAATCCTAGTTTCTCTCATGACCCAACATTCCAGCGACTGATTTCTCACTCTCCAGCAACTAGGCATGTTAGAGATTTCTGCCGTTCACTGAATTTTTATTATTGTTTATTATGAATTTTGAGTAATTTTATCATTTTTGAAGATTATATGTATATATGTTAAAAAAACTAAAAATTCAGAATAGTGGCTATCCCATAGCGTTTTTGGGACTAGCCACTATCCGGGATTTAAAACAATGCCTAAAACTTGCATCAAGATCCTTAGAGCATCTTTAATGGAGGACCACTTTTTGTGGATCACATAGGATGCAAGAACTTTGGTTATTTTTTGCTCTAATGTTAGAACCCAATTTGAGTTCTTGAATTTTACTTGCACAGAAAAATAAAATAGAATCTCTCTTTTCTCTCAATTGGCATTAAAAAAACAATATTTTTGGGAAAAAATAGGGTTATTCGGAGTTCTTTCCCTAGAATCCAACATTCCAACATGGAGAACTCTTAAGCAAGAATAATAGTAGATCTAGTGGATAGGAGTTCTTGAGCTCAAATCCTTGGCTCAAGAACCCTCCTTAAAGATGCTCTTATACCCTTAGTAGCATTAAGTTTCTCCAATCAAATGATGATATGTGCTCATTTAATATTAAATCACCTCCACTACATATGTGTTATAGAATTAATGAAATAAAATTCATGTCATGTGTCTGTTATTTGACCAGAGAACCTGATATGAGAAGCTTGATCTAAGTTTTGCCATTTTAGATATTATTTTTGTATTAGGTAAACTTTTATGAGTCGCCTTGTGAGTTTGAATGTACATATTTGAGTTTGACAACCTTGGTTCTAATCTCTCTTGCTCTTCCCATGAGAGTTATAGTTTTGCTCCATGGTTATGCATATAGGGTTTGGAAGTTTGGGATTTTCCTTCTTGAAGTGGATTTTAGGATCTCTCATGGATGATTTACCTGATTGTACAGTCTGATATTGCTATTGCTCAGTAATGCCTAAAACTTGTTCTTGAAACTTGTGGTTGGTAGTGTCCCCTTTTGGTTTCAATCCATGGGTTTTGAGAAGCTCACATGCTGTTGCTGGTGTCTCCTTTATGTCAATTTCTGCTGTTTGTTTTATAAGTTGAGCTAAACCATGTGCTGTTTGTATCCTTGGAAAGAAAGCACATAGGTTTGTAGTTGTAGGTGAAATTTTTTCAGATTTGAATTGTTTCTTCTGATTGGTTCAATTTCTCTTGCAAACTGGAGTCCAATTCTGCATATCATCACTATTTGGAAGCAAGTGATGTTTGATCCATAGCACATGCTAGAGAATGGAGCATATGAAATTACATGCTTCTTTTGTTGGAAATCTAACAAGATTATAATAGATAAAGTTTTCGTCTCCTTACATTCCCCAATGAACACAGATTTTGTTCAAACAAATGTCATTTTTCTGTGTTTTTTATGATTTGTTAATTCTACATTAGCTCACAAGCTCTGAAGAAATTGATATTTATGATATCTGGTGTGATCTTTGTATATGCCAAAATATTATGTTTTGCATTTTGGAGAAATTATATTGTTTTGTGCCCAATCAAAATGGTGAATTAATTTAATTAAGAGAAATGCTAGGAGCACACACTCTTTTATAGGTTGAAATTTGTTGAAAATGACAAAATTATGTGGATCCCACACTATATTTAATGATTTTCTCTCTTCATTTTGTAGTTTTCAATAATTTTAACCATTTAGAAAGAATGTGTTAGATAGTGTGTTCCTAACACTTCTCTTTAACTAATTATCTGTTGAACATATTTGAGCCCTCCCGCTTTGAAGTAACTTGCATTGGTAAGGGTTTGATTATGGGATGAAAAGGAAATCATTCTGGTGTCTGGGTGCGAAGATGTTGTTCTTTACCATTTCATATTTACGTCATGTGTTCTATAGAAATTATATGCCTATTTAGTTATCTTAAGTTTGAAGTTTGGTGTTTGTAGGTTTGATTCACTTTATTGCATGGAGTCATCAGCAGAAAAGTATGCTGCATTTAAACAGAAAGTTAGTAGGACAGTGTACTTGGACAACATGTCACCACAAGTCACTGAATCTGTGATAAGAACTGCTCTTGACCAGTTTGCAACTGTGAAAAATGTCAAGTTTATTCCCAACTACATCGGTCCAAGCAATCAGCCACAGTGTGCATTAGTAGAATTAGATTCTGCCAAAAAGGCCAAGGAAATTTTATCAATGATAGCGGGTTATCCTTTCATGATGTCTGGGCAGCCACGGCCTGTGAGGGCTCGGCCTGCTGTGATGGAAATGTTTGATGATCAACCAATAAAGCCTAACAGAAAGATCAAGATCCGTTGGTTGGAGCCTAGTGATCCTGATTTTGAGCTGGCAAAGGAAGTAAAGAATCTTACTCGCAAACATGCTGCAGAAGTAGAATTCCTTGACAAAGTAAGTTCATTCCTGGAAATCAATCTATTTTCTATAGGGGTCTTATTTCTATTACTATTCCAATTCTCCAATTTTCTGAGTATGCTTCTAGGAGTTGATGTTAACAATATCTATTTTCCAATGAATTTTTATTTGCAACATTCATGTAAGTTTCTGGTGTCTTTTTACATGCATGCTTGTGTCAAACGGTCAAATATTGCACTTAAATAAAAATATTTTGATTCAACATTTACATTAACTGAAGAGCAGTTAGCAGTAGTGTTAAGCATTTTTGTAGTGAGTGTGTGATAATTACTAGTATCTTTATGGGAACTGGCTGGTGGAAATGGTGCTGTAACAAGTTATTTTTAATTTCTTAAGTTCTGTCAGCACACAACCTTAATAAATTGTGAAGAGGTAAGTGAAGTTATGCTGAAATTGAAATAACAGAGTAATATCTGGTTTAAAATTAGAAATTGGGGAAACTTAGGGATGGAAAGATAATCTATCCATATTAAACATACCAGAAACTATGGATTTTGTTTTCTTTGATGATCTAGGATAAGAAAACACTGTTTGAAATACTGGTTGATTTGTTATGTTATGTTTTCTGTCTTAAGTCTTAACTAGTTGCTTTGATCTTTCAGTTTGTGATTGACAGAATTTATTAGCTTTATTTTCAAAGAAAGAATATATCACCACTCTGTGTAATGTAAGCATGTCTTTGAAGTCAGCTTGTTTCTATCTACTTTTAAATTTTTAGTAAATTGAGATTGAGGGTGAGGGCTGACACAACATCAAGATTTTTATTTTTAAACATCTATCCTTCCTACACTCCATTTTGGTAGGAGCTTCGTGCAGAGTTGCCCATATAACCATATTATAATCTTCTCTTGTTCTTTAAATCAAAGGTGGATACCCCTTTACTCATACACCTTATAGACAAGTCCACTTTATAGAAGCATTGTCTTGTCGGAAAATTGGATGCCGTCTTTAAGTAGTTAAGTATAAAGAAAATATGCGTTTTATTCATTTATTTTCAATGATAGCATTCTGGTTTGAACTTATGGCCTCTTGCTAACTATCCAAACTCTTCAGCACTGGTTCACTCCCTATTGGCTTAGAAGACTCTTTTATTAGAATGGAAGGCAATCTTGCTAAATAAACTTAGTCCCCTTTTCTGCAATCAAAATAAAACCCGAAACTGTGGCTTGCTAATCATCATAAATATGTTTGATGTCTACTGTGAGAGATAGTAGTATTATCATATTATGAAGTGTGTTTTGGGTATGCTTGTGCTGCTTCAATTTCAGCTGCTACTAGAAGACGAAGAGAAGCTAGCAAAGCAGCAGGAAGAGACACTTAAGGTGCATTACAAAAAGTTTAAGATGATAGAGGGCATTATGGCTGACAAAACTGCTCATCGTTTGGCACGAAAGTATAATCTACATGTTGCAGATGATTGGGCTCGTTTGGATTAACAACTTATGTAAATAGCTTTTTAGTTTTCCTTGCTAGGATTTAAGGTTTGTTGCTTCTTTCTACTCCCACTACTACTACTAAAGAAGCTCAGATCATACATGTTATATGATATGCTCTTTGATCCATGCCCAAGATCACCTTTTGTTTCGTTTTCTTTTGATTCAGAGTAGGGTGTTGGTGGTAATATAAATTTAACTTCGCCAGATTTATTTTTCCCTTAAATTGATTATGGTAATCCATATTTTCCTTTTAGAGCATTATTTTTTATCCCTAGAAATTGAATACAGTACTAGAGGGTTTATAATACTCACATACTCTCTTCAAGAAGTTAGACCTCCATTGTTTTTCTTTGAAAGTATACCACTATTCTGAGATTACTCCCTTGAGACTAGCCCTTTGAATTTGGTGATTTAGAGCAAGTGAAATGAGAGAAATTATGTGTCTTGTGTTTGGTTGGAGTGGGAATGACATGCAGAAATTGCAAAAATTTATGCATCCTACCATAATGCAAGTCTTGCTTTGAATATCGTTAAAGTGAGAAGATTTGTAATATTTTGTTTGTTTTAATTTCTTAAACAAATAAAAATAATTTTTTAATTTAATATAATTTAAATAAATAATTTTATGCTAAGAAAAATAATTGAGTAATAATTATTTATTGGTTTTTTAATCTAAATAAATTGAGTTGTAATGTTAAAGTAGACTCATTATATTTTCTTCAAAATGTTTTTTACTTTAAAAATATCTTTTTGACCATATGCTCTGTCCTAGTCTCCTAGATGTATATTGGTCATTTCACACAAATTGTCTCAGTAAATTCTCTGTAAATTTTAAAATCATGAATTATTTGGAGTATATTTAACTATTTATGACTCATTTTAATCTTTTAGATATTTTTACTATTTTCTCCTAGTATGACTTTTTAGGGATGTATTGGTCATTTTACCATTTTTTGGCGCCGGTCCGGATGCAATATTAAAAATCTAAACTAGATAAATCTTACTGGTGTGAATGCATGAGCTTTTGAAATATAAGATTCCCATCTGGTCTTCCAGTTCCAGAATAAAATATAGAATTAAGAAGACAATATAGTAAACTAAAAGTATGGGCATTACAAAAAATGACTTATGATTTCCTAACAAAAATCTTCTAAACATAGTAAAAAGGAATTTTGAAAGTTGGTAAGATTTGGTTGTTTTTATTTTGGGTTAATTTATCAGTCCTGTAATGATCAAAGGGAAACTGTATTTTGTGTTGACTTTTAATTTTAAAGGGTATTTTTTTTGGTAAATTCTATGATGTTTCTAGCTCTGCTTCAATATCAAACCTCATAAAATGAACATTTTAGTAATATTTTATACAAAGTCTCAAAATTACTTCTGAATTTCGAAATAATCTTGATGAATTACCATTAATCACACTTAAATCATCCAATGGACGGGGTTGTCTATCTACAGGAGTTAGTATAAATCTACACTGTTTGTTAGCAATATAATCTAGTTTTCGGTTGAATTAACAACTTCAACCATAAATTAATAATCAATTCATTAGATTAAGTCTTATAATTTCTTATTGTTTTCACTTAATTAATGATGCAAACGAGTTATTTAATAAAAACGGTATAACTTAATATGCCACTATTAGTCAAATCAAGAAAAAAAAATCCATTTATAATTAGTAGTGGGTCTTAGCTTGTTTAATTTATGTAAAAAATTAAAAGGAATCCTATTTATTTCTTTAAAATTTTGGTTTTCTATATTTTGGACATAAACAATGACTTTATGTCCAATTTTCTTATTTTTGTTAGGGATCAAGGATCTTTAATAAGTTAGCAATTTTCTAAATTTTGTTAAGGGTTAACTAAACAATTTATTAAAGTGTGACAAAGGTTAAATTTATGGTAATAATGAGTTGTATATTTTTTTAATCAAGTGGTTCAGGATTCAAATTCTAGTTGATCATTAGGTATGGAATAAATTATGTTAAGAGATAAATATTTATCTTGTGTGTAAATTCTAGTTGATACGTAATTACAAAATAAATTGTGTTGAGAAAGAAATATTCACCTTCTATGCGTTTATATTTCTAGACAAAGATTAATCATTCCTTTTGGTCAGAAATTATTTTGTACTAATATCATGATAAAAATAAATTGTAATTATTATAAACATTGAAAGAATTAAACTGCAATTTCTTTAAAATGATTTAACATTATTGATAAAAAATTTACATGAATTTCCCAATAAAATTCTGCAGGCTACACACATAAACCTTTATTTCTTCTAACTAGTGATTGCTGCATACAACAGCTGATTCCATGTATCTGGCAGCCCTGCTACACACCAATGAGTGCAGTCCATGCCTCTGAATCCATTGTAAGAACTAGGATGTGCATCTTTTCTCAACTGGGACAGAGTTGTAATGTTAAGCAGGTGAACAGGTTTGGTTATGTTCTTCAGCACATCTTCCAATACAAATAATGCTGCTGGCAATCCATTAGGGTAAGTTGATCCACTTATTGGCTGCGTCTCCTTGGAACAGTTTCGCACTCCTGGCTCATTCCACCCCGTGCCACTGATTTATATACAAAAGTTGGGGGAAAATTGAATATTAAAATCAGAATGTTAATGACACTTTTTAAAAGGTCTTTGCTTATTAAGAGTATTTCTCTCGGGCTTAATAATAAATTTTATCACCAAAATTTTATTTTTATGTATTTTACCACTCAATTTTCATAATTTTTGTGGATTTTACTACTCAAGTTTTTATCCACAAATTTTACTATTTAAATTTTTTATTTTTGTGTATTTTACCATTAAGATGATAACAAAATAATATAAAAAATTATTTTTTAAAAAAAAATTGTTACAATCAGTTATAGTTATAACATATGTAAAAAGTTACTTTTCAATCTCGGTTATAATTGAAAATCATTCATATTTTGTTAGTGATAGTAAAATACATCAAAAAAGAAAATTTTAAATGGTAAAATTTGAAAAATAAAATTTTAATGGTAAAATTTACAAAATAATAAATGTTAGAAGGGTAAAATTTACAATTACATCTTAAAAGACATTAGAGGATAACTATTTTGAAGCTTTGAATTTACTAATGAGAAGAAAATGTGTCAAACTTACTTGTAATGGGAAGGAGAAATTCCTTGGAAAAGAACTTTGGTTTTGTTTGTATCTACCTCTGCATTGACCCAATTAGCCCATGTTGTCAAACCAAGTTTAAAAGCTTCCATGCGATCCATGTCTTTGAGTATCTTGTCACCAATTTGAACATAATCCCATCTGCATCACAAAATGGTCAAGTTAATTACTTATTAGCTATTGTCACAATCAAAACTTTTGGTGCACTAATTAACGTTCCGTTTGAATAAATATTCATAAACACTTATAGAAAAAAAAAGTTAATTCAACCTATGCATAAATTACTTTTAATTCATAGAAAAAGTTTATTTCATTTTTTATTTCTTTTTTGATTTATTTAAACATGGCCTAAATGATTTTGAGGAAATCATACGGTTGCTTAGGCCCTCTGCGGTACCACCAAAGCCAAGTGTTGAAAACCATAATGTCCATTTCTTTCCATATGCTTCCACTCTGAAGGGAATCAAGCTTCAATACTCGACCAATTTTTTCCTCTTCAATGTCAACCAAATATGTAGAATGAAAAATAATCACCGAAACTCCATAGTCCTACAGAAGCATTGTAGTTGTTATTGCTTGAAACTTTTGGTAAAAATATAAAAAAAAAAAATTGTTACCACAATTCTGAAAGAGAGATTATAGTTCACTAACCTGGAATGTGTAGTTAGATACGTTCACATCGCCCTGCTCTAATATTTCAGTTTGAGGCACAGAAGAACGAAGCAAGCATATAAGTGATTGCCATTGGTTGAGACTGACTGAATCTCCTATAAACATGATCTGCTTCCCCTTAAGTTTTGTCAAGAAATCTTTCCCATCAAATCTGCAAAAGGGTATTTTGGTTAGATCAATGTTATTAAATTGTTTCAAAATTTGGCTGAACCATGGATAGAACTCCTCTCCGGTATTGGATTTTTCCAGGTTTGGATCTCAGATACCTATTGTGTCTTTCCCTCTCCTAATAGAAGAATCCAATGACCGGAGACAATCCAAACCCCTTAACCATTAAGTTTGGTGGGATGGGGAGAATTAAATGAAGATGCTGAAAAATTAATACTAACGAGAAGACATCATATGTAATAGTATATACAGTTATATCACTTTTTATCTTATTTATTTTTTCTTGCAAAATTGACAAAATTTATTTCGTTTTAAAAATGGATGATTTTCGTTCATATAAAATTGGCATCATAAGTAATATATTATAGGTTAAAATATATTTTTTATTATTGTAAAATTAATAAAATTGTTTTCATTCCTATAAGATTTTTTGTAAGTGAATGAATTGACTTTACAAGTAAGTAAAACATATTTTAGCTTATATTATATACATTTATCTCAATGTTCCAGTTATGTTTTTTCACATACACCTATTTAAAAAATACACTAAAAAAACAAAGTAAAACTTTTTGTTCTCCCAATTTTGTGTTCAAAGGACATTTCTCTTCTACTCCCTCTCTTTACTCGGTAATCATTTAATTTCATGCTTGACATTGTGCATAATTTTAGTAAATACACATTTTGTTCAATGAAAATGTTAAAAAAAGGGGGTGGTGGGGTTGGTGAATAAAGACAAAGGCTCGTGTTCATGCCTAATTTGACTAATACAGAACTTTAATTATTTGAAATCTCCATGAAGTATCAGGACGATGAAGCCAAATCAAATACATTTAAGCTCACGGGTTAACAGCCTATACTGTAAAAGCTCTCTAGTCTTTTTTCATTGACCAAGAATGTTGTAACTTATCACATGCCATATTAATTTACAAACCCCCTATTCCCAAAAAACAAAACAAGTTTTCTATCACATGCAGTTTGTGCCAACTACTAGCATACACATGAATTATGTATCAATAATTACTTGCAAAATATAGATAGTGAAAAAGGATTCCGGAATTTTTTTAGCGTATGTTTGAAAATGAAAAAAGAAAAAATAAGAAAAGAAAACAGAGATGGTGAAAAAAAATAACATAAATATGTTTTTGATTCCGGTGAGTTAACACTCATTTTGGTTCCTATAAATTTGTGTCTTTATCTCTGTAAGATATTTTATTTACTTTTAATTACTGTACATTTGTGTTTTTCCGGAACTAAAATTAAAAAAAAAATATAAACGTACCAGAATCAAAATTGAAAAAAATATCTTACAAAATAAAAAATACTAATTTTCAGGAACTAAAATTTTAAAAATAAACTAACAGATACAAAATACAAAAATAAAAAACGTGCTAACTTACATGAAGAAAAAACATATTTAAGAAAAAAAATGTTGGTTTGTAGAAACGGAGTTATTCTTTCTTTTTCTTTTCACTTTTCCTTCATTTCAAATGTTAAGATTTTCTCTACTTCTTTACTTTCTCTTCACCATACCAAATTGACAGTTAAAATATAGAAAATATTTTTCATGATAAAATAAGAGAGAAACTTCTCTTTTAGCTTAATTTGAATACATTTTTAAGGTTCTTCTTGCATACGGGAAAAATAACAGAAATTAAAAAAATTTATATACAATATGACGTAAAATATTAATTTTTTTAATATTCAAATAATGTACTGTAAAATCACTAGATCCTTAAACCAAAAAAACAAGTCTGTACCATAAAAACCAATAACTGTACATTAAAAGAGTGAAACAATACTTATGAGATAGTAATAAATTGTTGAACAAAAAAATAAAGATAGTAATAAATATATCATCTCTCCATGTCTGTGTCCTTATCCTCGTATGAACTGTGTTTTCAAGAATGTCGATGTCGTATCACATACGACAACACTACTCTTACAAGGAAAATTGAAGAAAATAAGATTAAGAAGTGAATTCGTACCTTGGTAAGTCGCATTCGTTGGGTTGCCATCTGTATTTGAGGTATTGTTGATCAGGACGACCATATTTCAAGCAATCAAATTCCTTACGAATGTGAGGGCAGGTTGAAGAGTCATAGAGAGGGTAAGAATCATCCAACTCCCACCTTCCTTCGTACATGTTGCAACTCAATTCATGTTTTTCTTCTGATCTCTGCCATTTGAAATTGGACTCAACATGCCCTCCTCCACCAGTAGTCACCACACAGAGCAATTGGCAGAGGCAAATGACCCCAAAAATCCAAGGATGCATCCTCATTGCAACACTCCTTTGTGTAATTGTGTGAAGGTGTGTGTTTTGTATATATATATAATTCAAGATAATTGGTTGGAACTGGACAAAATTTTAGTTTGTCTCTCTGCAGAGAATGTGTTGAAAAGGGTGCCTGAACCAAGCCAGGGCATTTCTCATATTATTCGGTTGTCAAATGTATATTTGTATATATACTTGTTTTGGTTGGCAAAAAAGATTTTTAAAGTCACGTGATATGATTAATAAATAATTTTTTTTATTAAATATATAATTGTAAATTTGATTTTTATCTATAAAAAATTATATGTCTCCTGTTCAAAAATATATACTGAACATGTACTAATAGTATATCTTTCTATCTTCTTAATTCTTATATGCCTCCCTCCCTTCACTGTTTTCTTTCCTGATTCCCAGCCCCATTTCCAACTTCCCTACCATTAAGTTTCTATAAGTTTTATCTATTAAAACTCAATACATAAAATAATAAATTGCATTTATGCTTAGCATACGTTACAACTTAAATTGCTCATTTACTTTTTATAGATATACGTTTTTTATTATTATTACTTTTGGTTACTTACCTTTTTAATTTCGATTGCTTATTTGCTTTTCAATTGCTTTTTCTTTATAATATACTTTATAGTTTAATTAGACAATGATTACAAGGGTCTAATTCAATTAGTTGGATAAGCTGTGAGTATTGTATACCTCTTGTTATCCTATTTAATTTCCATGAATAAAGAAAAGTAACACTAATTTCTTTTATTAAAAGAGTTTAGACAATGATTTTGTTTCAAATTGCTATTATTTCACCGGTATTTCCATTTATTGTTAACTAAAGTTTTTTAATATTTGGAATTTGGTAGATAAATTAATTTTTGTAATGTAGTTGAAATATGATATCTTAAAGCTCTGTTTTCATTCTTTAAGAGAAAAAAGTTAATAATATTGATCTATTTTAGCTTACTCTTGTACAAAAAAAATTATTATACAAACTTATAAACTTGATAAATAACCATTTAAAAAGAAAGAATCAACAATTTTTGTTTTTTTATAAGATATATAATATTTTATTTTTTTATTAAACTAATTATTGATCATTATTAATAAAAAAAAATGAGTCATTTTTTATTTTGGCTATCAGGTGCTTATTTTTCTCCCCCTTAATAGCTTTCTGTGGTTAAGTGTCTGAGAAATCAATTCTTTAAATAAATATCACTATTTTAATGGAATGTGGGTTGTCTCTCTTTGTATAATACTAATTTTGTTCGACATAAGTTTGAAATAGTATTTATTTATTTATAAGATTCAATCTATAATATTTTTTGTATTAATTATTTTAGACTAAAAATTCATTTATTAAGAGAGAGAATATTAATGTTAAGGGTAGTTTTGAAAAAAATTCTAAATTTAAGACAAATTTATTATTATTAATTAAATTAATCACTTTCCTTAATTTTTATGAATTAGTTAATTGAGTTTTATATATAGGAACAAATGAATTATGAGATATCAAATGAAAATATTTTCCGAATTTTTTTTTAAATGGGCCATAATGATGAATATCAAGTGAAAATCTTTTTTATTGTTAAGTATGTAAAAACTTTAAATCTAGTGATCAAAATTACTTAAGAGATGTCATGTGTATTTCTTTTAATTTCTTTTACCATTTTATATGTAAAATTAATTAGAATAATTTTGGCCGTTCGCGTATAATTGTATGGTAAAAACTTATTCTTGTAATTTTTCTTCAATATATAAGAAACTTATTTAAATGAGATGAAAGTATGAAAAAGTGAATCTCAACTAATTTAAACAAATAGTTAAAATTAAAGATAATTAAAACAATCTTCATAGTCAACATCAATTCGTCTAATCTCTTACTATATATGTCGTATATATGAAAAGGATTGTCAATTAATATTGAAATACTATTTTTTATTTGTAGTCTAAAAATTCTGATACATTGCATCATGGAAGAAAAAGTAAAGTTATTTATTGACTTGAAGAGGAATGGTTGGTAATTAACGCAAGTGCTAACTGGATTATTGGACTTTTTCTCTCAGTAGTGATGAACATCTATCTGTAGTACTTTTACAGCCGTTAATGTAATTTCACATGCAAAACATGACACCTCATTCAAAGAACAATTATCTATCAAATAAGTTATTGTTTCGAATGATTTTGAATTTGATTTCTTTAAATGAAATATCATATTTAAGCTTTATGAATGAATAAAATATAATTGGAAGAAATTTTTTTATTAAAAATAATCAGTTAAATTTTTTGGAGATTAATTAATCATTATTACAACTAGTGCATACTTCATAACATTATCATGCTATAAAAGAAACAACCGTGTTATTTTTATTTGCCTCACTGTCTCATGTATGTGGTTCGCTTTCTTAATTCTTATTATTCTTTTTTTAATATATATAGACACAACGAAGATGGATCGAGCAAGCCATCATAGCTGTCATATTAATTTGGTTGATATCCAGAAAACTATTTAGGAATTTAGCATATAGAACGTGGCATTATATTAATAGAATCGGTCAAATTTGGAAGCAAATTATGGAAAGGACAAGAATTTAAACAAATTATTTTTATATCAGTAATCAAACAGACAAACAATTATATTAATCATCAGAATCAAGCAAATTAATTCGACATAATGTAAAGCAAATAATCAATAATATTAATCATTAATTGTCATTATTTATTATCAAATTGTGTATTAATTGATATAAAAAAAAAGTTTTGTATGAAAAGTCACTTATCAAAATCAATCTTGGCTAGAATCCTTTAATTTGTTAAATTCTCGTGTTGGAGTCTTATTTATTGGGAAAATCATGATTAGGATTGAAGACCATGCTAAAGATGATGTAGTTAGATTTTTTTAGCAAAGATTAATTTTTTATCGATAGATATTAATTATTCATTTTTGTTAGAATGTTAGTGGAAATAGTTTCAGCAAATATTAGTATAAGATATTTCTCTATTATAACATGATAATATAAAAAAAGTAAATTTTATCACATAGGCACATATCACATGCCAACGCTATATTTATTTCTTTTATGTCAAAATATTATTGATTTTATTTTTATTTCTTAATTCATAAAATTAGAGTAGTATAGGTAATCATAATGATCATTGAGTGCATGGATGACGAAAATATGATTATTTTAACTTAATTAGTGATCTTGTATTTAAATCTTAAATATACAATTACGTTAAATATAAAGAGTGAAAATTTTATCGTTCATAATAATTTTATCTGGTTTAAAACCTCCAATAGAGAATATTTATGGTGCATAAAAAAGATAATTATAAGGATTATATATTATGTTTAATAAATCATTAAATCTTATATGAATTTTAATTTAATGATAAAAATAAATATGAACTTTGATTTTATATACCATGAAAATCAATTTATTATATATAATAAAAGGATTTTTATAAGTATAGTAATCAATTACTATCCAAATATTGAAATAAATGCTTTATTTAATTAATTATGATATATTTAAGATATTGAAATTTCGCTATTTATTACAAAGTTAAAATGTTAAAAATATGTGCTTGTTACATATAACATCAGAATATTTTGTTTTACAGAACATCAGAATAAAATTAATCATGGTTATCTTTATTTTTTCTATATTGATGATACCTCTTATTCATTATTTTTTATAATATATATTTATTGAAGTTGCATCATTTTCAAATTGAATTTAATTATTTTATAAAACTAGACATGTCTATTAAAAATTCAATAATATTAATATAAAAAAAGGTTTTGTTACAGAGGCAGATGTGAAAACCTACACCACATTTATTCTTTTCTCTCTTAAATGTCACTGACTTCTTTATTTTATCTTTTAATAAATAAATTATATTATTAAAGGTAATTATAACGAGTATATATTATAATTAAATCAATCAATTAAATTATTCAATCTTATAAGAATTTTAATTAAGTAAACTCTCATTTTATTCCTTGACATTGTGAGACGCTAGTAATTCCTAAAATTAAAAAATGCTAAATAAATCCCTAAAATTGAAATTTGTTAGTTATATTAGTCTTTGTTTTTAGTTTTGTTAAGAACTATAATGACAGTACCTAAGTTAAACTTCATCCAAACTTAAATATAAGTAAAATTAATTATTTTATGTATCAATTAATTTAAAAATTTAGTTACTATCATTTAATTCTAAAAATCACGGTTAAAAATAATGTTTTTTTAAATCATTATTCATTGAAACCAGTTATCAATAAAAAAATAATCTTTAGAAATAAAATCTTAATTAATTGAGTTTGTTTTTTGGAATGATATACTAAATAGTGTGAAAGTAATTAAAATTTGGTTATATTTAGGTTCACAACTTTTTTTTTAATATAATTAGTTAGATTTTAAGGATTATATTGATAGTATATGTTGTACATTCCAGGGACTAAATTGAAGTTTTATGGATTTATTTGATTTTTTTTTTAATTTCAAAGACTATTATGACACTGTCTCACAAAGTGTTCAATTATGTTTCAGGTCTGAGGCTAAAAATGCTGGGACTGCACTTTATGTGACTGGCCTGTCTTCAAGGGTCACTGGGAGAGAGCTAGAGGAGCATTTCTCTAAGGAAGGAAAGATGAGAATCATATTTGATTTTCTCTCCATTTTTATTTGTCAGTTTTCCTCATTATGAGCCCCATATCTTGAAATGAATATCAATAGATGTTTTCTTTGTTAGGTTGCTTCGTGTTTTCTTGTGGTGGAGTCTCGGACGTGGTTTTGCTTTTATTACAAAAGATACGGTTGAGGATGCCAACCGTTGCATCAAATATCTCAATCAATCAGTTTTGGAGGGTGGCGATATCACTGTTGAGTGGGTAACTTGTTCTTCTGTTCTCTAGCTAGTAGTTGCTAAAAACAATCATGCTTTTCTTTCTTCTTAACTTGAAGGTTTTGTGGTCATATTCAGAATACAGCTATTTTGTCAGCAATCAAAGATGATCAGTTCATCCATGTCAACTTTAGTGATATAGCTTCATCAATGGAGCTAATCAAATGCTTCTTATCAACTTAATATAGCAACCATATTGTCTAACAACTTCATAACCTCAGCATTCACTTTCAACTCCACTAATCCATGGACATTATCGACAACTTTCTAACCAGGCTTTTATGGTATCTCATGCCTAGCATTAATCGTGTGTGGATATGATACACCTTTTTTCCTTCTCATAAGCTAGGTTTTTTATGTCGATAAAACTTTCTTTTAAAGGACACCCTTAAATATAATATCAGTGTTAATACAATTTACTAAGGCAAGAAGGATGTAATGAGATTCAATCTGTTTTGCTTCCAGTGGTACTTGAATGATGATTTATGCTGTTTGTTTTTGTCAAATAAATTCCCCATGGATTGTGAGCTTCTAGGCCAAGAACTCCTACACCTGGACACTATTTTGGCCTGAAAAGTACTAGAGACAGTGTCTTTTGAATTGTGAATCTAGTCTTTACTCTTTAGTGTTTGTTTAATCAAAACTTTTACTGAACTCCACATGTTTGTCTCAAGAGCATCGAGGTGGTAGAGATTATTCACTGACCTTATGGTGGAAGATCTAGGAGGTATATATGCTCTTGGATCCAGGTGATGTCTTTTGTCAGCTTCTTTCCATCTTTTAAGTTTGAAGATGGTAAGGAAAAAATTGTCTATTATGGTATCGTGACTTCAGTTTGTATCCATCTTTTGGAAATAGTCTGCCCTACTTGTGCTTTATTTTGTCCTTGTATTTGTTCGATATTTAACTACTTTGTACAATTCATAATTTAATGGTCAAATGGTAGAGCTCCACTTTGTCTCTGATCTTTGTTTTAGTTCTTTTCTTCGTACTAATAAATAAAAAGTCGCAGCAAATTACAATTCATTTCCTTCAATTCTATAGGTTTTCAACTAATCGCAAGGGGGGTGAGTAGGCATGGCTAGGGGTGTAAATTAGATGATTAAGCTTGACTCGTGTAAACAAAAAAGATTGACTAAGTTTGAATCGTTTATTAAATAAGTTTAAGTTTGATTTTGTTTAAAATTTCAAAGCTTGTGGTCTACTTTAAATTATTGGAACTTTTTAAATATAAATGTGTTAATTAATCTATCATTTAATAGAGATTTTCGATCATGTGAAATCATGAAAAATATATAATTTTGTACTTGTAAAGATAACTTAATAGAGATTAAAACATTAATAAAAATGGTGGGGTTTTTTTTAAAGAAAAATTATGGTCACCAATTATTTTTGAAAATTGACATTGGGTGAATAGGACATATATCAGTAGTTGATAGTAGTATATTAAAGTAGTCGATTTATTTCTCTCTCTGCTCTAATCGGAACTAAATAGGTTGAAAGTACTTTGTGACGACGACTATGACATTTTTTTGTAAGAAAATTTAAAATCTGAGTTAACAATATAAATAATAAATTATTTAGTAAGTGTATACTTTTTATAGCTATTGCTATCAAGTTCAATTCCACATTATTTTTCACAATTAAAATATAGAGTAACTTAGTGTTTAGTGTTTAGAAAAAGAGAAAGATATTTTAATCTTAATCTTATCTTTTCTAAAGTGTGTAAATAAATGAAATATCCTACCCATAGTCAAGATCAGGGACCCATCCTCTTTATGAATATTTTGAACTTGGAATTTCATACAAATTACTCAAATTTCTTACCACTACTAAGTCAATTCTATTGAATAGTACAAAAAAAAAAAAAACAAATCAAACAAGTAAAAAGCACAAAAATTACAATTGGCAACTTTTATTGTAGTGTAGAAAATCACGATGTTGATGCATAATTAAAGATGTTGTTGGTCATACAAAATACAAAATAGAATCCACGCAGATAATCTTATCATCTTATCGGAGTTGAATTTGAATCTATGCATATTGCATACAGAAAAAAATGTTCATTTTAAAAGTTTAGTGCCTCGAGATAAGCAATGTTTTCTTTATTTATGCTAGCAGCAGCAACCGCGAAGCGCAAGCCACCACCATGTTCCATGTTTCCACCATTGCGCTCAATCCTCAACCTCACAATTTCCTCTTTCCACTCCCCGTTTCTACTTCCCGCAACCTCCCACTTTCACAAACCCTCCATTTCCCCAGAAACTGGAATCTCCGCTCTCTCTCTCCATCGCTGCACCTAACATACGACGATTCCGACGACCACGTCATCGGCGACTGCGTCGTGTTCGAGGACGGCGTTTTCGACGAACCCGTTTTCCACAACCACCACCTCAATTCCGACAATCTCGCCGTCGATAAGCCCAAGCCCAAGCCCGGGCGCAGTTGGAGGAAAAAAGTGGAGGAGACATTGGGCGAGAATTTGGTCCCGGACAAGTGGCGAGAGGTACAGGCGGAGATAAACATAACGAAGAGGGAGATGCGGAAGATAGCGCGGGAAGTGGAGTTCAACAGCAAGGTTGAAAAGAAGAGAAGAGGTTTGATTCCTCTTAGGGATATGAACTTAGATGACTACAAGGCTTACAAGGAGGCCAAATTGGCTCAGATGAAGCTTCTCGATTACGCCTCTTGTTCTCCGGTGGGCCAAAATGTCCCTGAGGCTGAACCTGAATTCAATCGCGGTGGTGAAGAGGTGGCTGAGGCTGAACCTGAATTGAACGCCGGTGAACGTGTAGAGCCTAAGAACCCTAGATGGGCTGTTTATGGGAGGGGTTTGGAAGATGTCACTGAGTTTTTCAATAGTGACAACTATGACCCTACTGCTAAAACTCTTGGAGGTATATCCATTTTTTAATGCTCTTTTGGAGTTTTTCTTTGAATCATGAGCTAATCCACTGGAAACTAACTGCTTAGGTTACTATTAGTTCTTCATACTATGGTGGCTAATGGATGGCAATTTGGGCTGAGGAATTACATTTTGAAGAAATTAATGATTTCATTCAATGATTGTTGCGTTCGACTTGTTTGTTGCGTGTATATGAATTTTTTAAGTGTTGGGATAGTTGTTCTAATTCTTTCGTGTCTGCGTGAATAGGTCGGCGGAAGTTGTTTAATAAGGAGGAGAAGGTTTTGTTGAATAAGAGAATACCAGACTTGGCAGCTGCTACTTCAGTAAGTTTTATGTGTTAGAGGAACAATGACTCATATTTTACCATTGTTATATTCTTATTGTTATTGGAAAAGAAAAACTCCCTAGCTCGCCTTCATGGTTAAGTTGGTGTGATTTTTGGCTCGACCAATGCTGTTGTTGTTGAGTAATCCCATATTCCCAGTGAATGCTGATGTTGTCAGTCTTCCTGGAATGATTAATTAGGCCATAGAAACCTTGCTGCATTTTTTTTTGGTGTGTGTGAGAGAGAGAGAGAGAGAGAGAGAATGATGATAAAGGTATAGGGAGGGAAAAAGGTTCTGATTCACTTAGTCTTTGGTGAATACTTTCAATGCTTTTTTTAATGGTCAATACTACTATTATTTTCAGGATAAATGGCTTCCTCTGCACACTCTTGCTGCATGTGGAGAATTTTACCTTTTAGATTCTCTGTTGAAGCACAATGTTGATATCAATGCTGTGGATAGGGTATTTCAATTCTAACTTTTCATTAGGGAGATTGAAATGCAGGAGTCTTCTATGTACTTTACTGATTTACTTTGTTTCCAGGATGGTTTGACTGCCCTTCACAGAGCAATAATTGGAAAAAAGCAGGCCATAACCAATTATCTCCTGAGAAACTCAGCTAATCCCTTTGTACAGGATAATGTGAGTAAAAAACGACTTAATTAATGGTTGGGCTGTCCTGATGTAGTTGTGTATGTGAGCCTTTACTTACTGATTTTTAAGCTCTTCCTGCCCCCATTGAAAAGTCGTTACTGTTGTCATTCCATCTTAATCTAACAGCATATTGTTATCATAAGCCTTAGTTTCCTGTTGCTGAAATGTTTATGCATCTATTTTGTTGTTTATGCTCTGGAAACAGGAGGGAGCCACATTGATGCACTATGCTGTACTAACAGCTTCTACCCAGACAGTTAAAATACTCTTATTGTATAATGTGGATATAAATCTCCCGGACAATGTATGATTAATTTTTCTCTTGGTTAGTTTATCTACCTTTTATTCTTTTATGGTGATCTGTTTGAGAACATAATTCATTTGCTCTGTCTTAGTATGGCTGGACACCATTGCATCTTGCTGTTCAAGCTCAGAGGACAGATTTAGTGAGGCTTTTGCTGATTAAAGGTGCTGATAAGACATTAAAAAACGAGGTAATTTTCTATGGATTTTCTTCTTTAATCTATCAATGTGAAGGAACCTCAGTGTCTTGCATAATTTAGCTGAACGTAGATGCTTAAAATGTGGATCATTGGTTCGATTATCAGCTATGATTGGGATTTAGAAGGTCTGCCTCTGCCATATGTAGTTACTAGTTAGGCAATTTGAATGAAAGGCAATTGTGATATCCAAACCTTGATTCTCAATTTTGAAATTGAGATATTTACGTGAGATTTTCCCTTCAATCAGAGAAACCTTTCCTGAGTCATTATTTGTTGAGAAGTTTTTAAAACTTAAAAGTGATTGACGAATAAGAAATGCATGCTAGTAACATACTCTCTAGCACACTCTTTTAAACACGTCTTATTAGCTGCTTAATGCTTGGCATTTCTTTTAGGTTGATTTTTAAATTGAAATTTCTCTGTTGTTTATCTCAGGATGGTTTAACTCCTCTTGACCTTTGCCTTTACAATGGTCAATGTGCCAGAACATATGAACTAATCAAGTTGTTTAAGCAGCCTCAAAGACGTCTTAGACATGTATCAGTGTGACAGATGGGGCTAAGATACAACTTCTGAAAGATTTGGACCAACAAATGAATATTAGTCGTTGCCAAGTTTTGCATGACAATTAGCATCCCTTAGTCACATGGAAATTTTGGTACAACTACAGTATTGTACTGTATTAAAATGTATATTTTAAATAGGATAGGGAAGGAAAATAGGAATGTTTTCATGAAAAGAAAGAAAAATGGTCTGCTATTTTTAAATTGCGTCTTTCTTAAACTCCGGGCATGGCTTTTTTTCTCTATCAAGTGTCAACTATTTTCTCATGAAATCGCTTTTACTGGGTTTTGCTAAGAATATGGCTTGGGCAAATCAACAAAATTGCCAATGGTTAAAAAACATGGACTGGATTGACCAGTTGGTGAAGTAACCAGCCATATGAAAAAGTAACAAAAATGACTCGCCATTTAAAAAAAAATAAAATTGAAATCAAGCATGTAACCTGTTATGGCTGACCTAGTGGTGGGTTGAGGTAGATGCATGAAGTAGTTTTACATTTTTGTATCCACTACTACATTAATGATGCAAGTTAAAGACAAATATCAATATTTTAAAGAAAAAAAAAAACACACTTTTTTCAAGGATACCAATTCATACGGTATATGGCTAGTAAAGAAATAACTTGGATTATGTCATGGGACTATGATTAAGTGGCGCTTACCAATGAAATAGATCTTCATTATTTGGCTAGATCTATACATGTTAAATGGTGGGCAAAATTGTTTGTCCAAAAAAAAAATTGTGGGCAAATTTGGATGTCTCCCTTTCATAAAAAAAAAAGAAAAAAAAAGTTGTTGAATGAGTAAAAGTGTCCTAATAAACTTAGTTTATTTCAACATTTTGAGTTATGTTAGGAGATTAGTCAATTTTGTTGCTCAATCTTTAGCTCAAGCGGTGAAATTTTAGGCTAATTCTACCGTCTTTGATTACATACTTGTATGTATGACACATTGTTAATGAAATGAAGTGAGTTCCTTGTGTAAAAAAATGTCCTAATAAAATTAGTAGCTACATACCAAAATAATAAAGAACTATCATTCTTAGAAGAAAAACAAAAAATAATAACAACCTCTAGCCTCCACCACTTCAGAAGAAGAATAACAAGAGAAAAAAAATGAAAGTCTCCAATTCAACAAGTCTTGAGAAATTGAAGAGAAATTTCAGTAAGTTTCAACAAAATTATCTATAAGACAACAAAAACAATTGTTTTGGAATAATATTCTGAATGATCGCAAAGGAGTATCTCAATGATTTATCAGAATTTTAAACTCCCCTGAAGAATTCGTTGACACTTATAAGTGAATTGTTTTTTCTCCCAACAATAATTTTTCCATTAGTTAAGATCCAAATTTCTAACCACATGCTTAAGTAATTCAAGTCTCAGTCACTTAAATTAACAATTGTTGATAAAAGTATAGTTACTTTAATATCACCTAAGTATCTCTAGGAACTTTGTATATATTTTTTATACAAAAATTCTTTTATGTAAAATTACATTTTCCGGTGCATTTATTTTAAACCAATATTCTCAAGTAACTTTATCGTGTCAAATTTATTTTCTGGAATTCAAGTCAAAGCCACTATTTTAATTTAAACTCTTAATTTGACACTGTAGGTTCAAAATTTCATTAATAATAATAATAACAATAAGGATTAAATTATAATTGAATACTTTAGTATGAACTAACTCATGATGTTATATATAAACAGTTAGTGGGTATGGCGAAAAAAATCAATTCTTTTTATAATAAAGGCAAAACATAAATTTTTCTTCTTGATAGTATTACTATTATTTGTAGGATAGGAATTGTGTTACCCAGACAGATTCTATTATAACTTTAGGCTGGGCTTTGTCTTAGCAGGGAAATGGAAGCCACTACTATGTTCCGTTTTTTCTCTGCCGTTATGGTCAATCCTAAACCTCACAAACTCTTCTCTTCCCTCTCTATCTTCCCTTCCGCCACCGCTCCCCGCCACTTTCAATCCCTCAAATTCCCCACTAAACAGAACGCTCACTCTGAAAACCGCGATATTGGCGACCGCGTCGTCTTCGATGACGGCATCTTCGAAAGCGGCGCCGTTTTCCAAAACGACAGCAATCTCACCACTAACACACCCAAACGCAGACCCAGCCCAAGGACAAAAGTGACGCGGATAACGCGTGAGAATTTGGTTCCGGACAAGTGGAGAGAAGTTCAGTCAGAGACCAAAATCACCATTAACGAGAGGCGCAAGAAGAAGAAGAACATAAGAGGGTTGGTTCCTCTAAGGGATGCAAACAAAATCGAGGTTGAGAAGAAGTTGAGTCGCTACAAGGATGTAAATTGGGACGAGTACAAGTCTTCTAAGAAGGCTAAATTGAGACAGATCAGTCCTCTGGTTCTCAAGAACCCTTCTACATTTCCCGTCAAAGAGAACCTTCCAGAACCTCACTTCAATGGCGAGCGTGTTGAGCCTAAGAATCCCAGAGGTGTCCTTCACGGGAAGGGTTTGGAGGATGTCATTCAGTTTTTCAATAGTGGAAGCTATAACCCTAGTTATAACACCTCTCTTGAAGGTCAATGTCTATTTTCACGCCTTTCTTTTTCTTTTCTTTTCTATTGAGTAAATGATTTTGCTCTATAAGAGGAAAAAATGAAACAAGCTTCTCTCGCAAGTTAAAATTAGTTTATTAGCTTATGTATGTATAAGTTAAAATGAGTTTTCTGGAGAAGCTAAAATCACTTATTACTATTGCATTTGCTCATTGCATGTATATAGTTTTTTGGAGTGGTGAGATTGTCGTATTAAAATTTTCACCCCTGCATGAATAGGTCGTCGGAAGTTGTTTGCTATTACTAAGGAGGAGGTGTTGTTGTTGAACAAGCGAATGCCCGACTTGGCAATTGCTACTTCAGTGAGTTTTCTGTGTCTTATGAACAAATTACAATGACTTGTATTTAGTCTTCATTATGCTTGTTATTGTTGAAAATAAAAGTTCTCTTGTTCTCCTTCATTGTGAATTTGTGATGGCTTAGTGATCATTTGTTCCACCAATGTTGTTGTTGAGCAATCTCAGTAGTTGATTATGTTGTGTTATAACTTGTTAGTCTTCTTTGGATTGGGTAATTGGGACTACAAAGTGTTGTTGGATGTTGCAATTTTCTTTCTGTCAAAACATGGTAAAGGTGTAGGGAGGGGAAAGGGTTCTGATTCACTTTCTTATACCCTTGGGTGAATAATGTAATTTTGGAATGCTAATACTGATTATTTTCAGGGTAAATGGCTTCCTCTGCACACTCTTGCTGCGGGCGGAGAACTTTACCTTTTAGATTCTTTGTTGAAGCATAATGTTGATATCAATGCTGTGGATAAGGTATATAAATTCTAACTTCTCATATGGGAGAGTAAATTGCATGGAGTCATTGTTTTAAACTATGGTGATTTACTGTGTTTCCAGGATGGTTTGACTGCCCTTCACAAAGCAATTGGCAAAAAGCGGGTCATAACCAATTATCTCCTAAAAAACTCAGCTAATCCCTTTGTCCGGGACAAAGTGAGTAAAAAGTTACTTGATTACCATATTTGCATGTGAGCCTTTACTTGCTAATTTTCTTAAGTGATTTTTTGTGCTCTTCCTGCCCCCATTGAGAAATTGTCACGGTTATCATTCCATCTTAATATAACAGCATATTATTATCATAGGCTTAATTACTTGTTGCTGATATTTTTATGCATCTACTTTGTTGTTTATGTCTGAAAACAGGAGGGGGCCACCTTGATGCACTATGCCGTACAAACAGCTTCTATTGAGACAATTGAATTACTATTATTGTATAATGTGGATATAAATCTTCAAGACAATGTATGATTAATTGTTCCCATATTTAGCATATTTACCTTGGTAATCTTTTGTGGTGCCTTTTGAGAACATATATTCATTCTCTCTGTTTCAGGATGGTTGGACACCATTACATCTTGCTGTTCAAACTCAGAGACCAAATTTAGTGAGGCTTCTGCTGCTTAAAGGTGCTGATAAGACATTAAGAAACAAGGTAATTATCTGTTGATTTCCTATGCTAATATATAAATGTGAAAGAACCTTGATGTTGTGCATACCTGAATATAGATGCTATAACTGGATCATTCATAGAATATCTGCTGTCATTGTTATTTAGACCGTTTGACTCTCTGCCATATGAACTAGTTAGGTGATTTGGATGAAAGTCCATTGTGACTGAGTCTAATTCCTTTGTCTATCTGGTTAATGCTGGCCATTTCTATTATGTTGATTTTTAAATTGCAATATCTCTATTGTTTGTGTCAGGATGGTTTAACTCCGCTTGATTTTTGTCTTTACTCTGGTCAAAGTTTCCAAACATATGTGCTAATCAAGTTGTTAAAGCAGCCTCAAGGGAGTCTTTGACATGTATGACAAATGGTGTTGTCTCTAGTACCCAGACATTTGGGAGTATAGCTGTATCCTTCCTTGTTGTACCAAGAGCAGAACATGGTGGTTTCTTAATCCATGTCAGATGTGATTTGGCATCCTTCTCATTTCAAATATATTTATTTTTAACCCCTCATGGTGGAATAATGGTTAAACCTATATGCCTTCTCATGCTCATCAAGTAAGAAGGATTTTAATCAATGGTGTCCCCATTATTGCCTTCTATCATTGATTCTTGAGGTGTGGGAAACTGAATGGGTAAATCAGTTGCTGAATATTATTAACCCTTCCAGTTGAAGTGTTGTGACTTCAGAAGACAGTTACATTATGCGAGAGGTGAAGAGATTTGTTGTCCATTCACAATCTTCAAAATTTCAACTGACACCAACAGCTGTAAGTATTTAGTTTTCATATGTTTTTTTAATGTTTTTAGTTGGTGCATTGAATCGTTTTTGTGATACATTATGTGGGTTTTATTGTAGCTCAAATTGTCGACAAATTCCATGGCCAGGGAATTCGACATGCACTTTTGGAAACCCTAATGAGTAATGGCAGTGTAAATCGACCAAGTATGAATTTGATAGGTACTTTGTAGTATGGCCTTTATACTTGTGTCACTGTCTATCATAAGGAGAAGAAAGTAGAAGAAAAAATGATATACATACTGTATAATGAGGTCGATAGTTTAAAGATGCTTCGTACAAAATATTATCCTGAGCACTGGTTTTGTTCGTGATTGGGTAAGGATCATCAGTTCCACAAAAGGAGTAGGTCATATTCATATTTGTTCTGTATGATGTTTAAATTTAATTTCATGTTTATGAAATCATGTAACAGGAACTAAATGTAACAGAAACTTGTACCTCTGTCATTGACATTTTTTTTATGAATTTAATTTAAGTACACTAACTATAATTAAAGGATTTTTATACACTCATCCATTCATATCTCGTAATGGCGATGAAAATCTTTACATTGATAGTGTTTGAAAATTAAACCTATTTTTTATTTGTTTACTCACCCTGCTGGCTTTCTTTGTTTAACATTAGAGTTGTTGATGCGTTGGTTAGTTGGGTTTAATTGTTTTAGGAAGCTTTCGGTCATGTTCTCTGCCTCTGCAATCGTCCTATAATGGTTTTTGCCAGAACATCAACGATTGGTTTTGTGGATTGTGATATTCCGTATTCTATTAATGAGTTAGACTTCGTGTACTTATGCTAATAATGAAGCATTGTGTTTCTTTAAACAGTTTTCTAATTTCTGAATTGGTTGTTATTGTTGACACGTTGTGAAACATAATTTGCTTTGTTCACTTGCTTATATAAAAACAATTGATTATGCCCCTGGTGAGACTCTTATTTGAGGGCTAGTTCTAAGTTTTTAGATGTAAAATTGTAGTGAGTAAAGGTTATTTTGAACACTATGATGAAGCTAATGCAATATTTATTTGGAACCGATACTTATATTATAACAAATTAGAACACTGCACAACCCGTGCAATAAAAAGTCTAAAAAAGTCCCCCAAATAAATTGTCATTGGTTTTGCAGTAAAACTACAGCAATGTCATTTAATTTTTTGAACGGGAAAAAAGCTCCAATAATATTTAGGGGTATTACTATTTCATGACTAGTTACGAGTGACTACTTGATAATTTATACGTGGAACTAACAAAGACAAAGGTTGAAGAGATTAAAAGAATCTCTACATTCTTCACTTAAGGCTGATTTGTCGTTTAATTGTGGTAGCATTGTTTTAGCCATGAAAGCAATACTCTGACATGGTTGAAATTCTGACGTGGCAGTATGTTATATGGAGACTCCTTTCATAATAGGAAGTCTTACAAGACTGAATTTTAACCGAGATGACAATGACAAAGTGGGTCAACATACACTAATCTGTCTCGCTCTGCTAATATCCTGCTAAAAAGATTTGGATCACTTTACCATATTTTTAAAACGAGTTTAAAATATAAAATATTAATCCAACCTGTTTTGAGCTGATTTGATAGGTTCATTTGAGAAAGAATTAAAACATATGTATGAGTTTAAAAAACAAAAAAACATAGTCAAAAAGTAATATATTACCTGAATAAATTATCAATCTAATTGATATTAAAATTTAAATTTTTTAATTAAATTTGTGCATGTAAAGGATTAAGAGATGAAGAAAGAAAATCTTGGCAATTTTTTAAGATTTTATTTATTATTAAACTTTAAAATCCAATTGGATCAAATAGGTTCCATATAAAAATGATTAGGATTTAAATGAAATGTAAAAATGCCTATAAAAACGAAGTGTAAAAATGAACATGGGATAATATTTATCCATTAATTATTGCGTTGTGGGCGTGAAAGCTGTCTAAAAAAAGTTTTGAAAAGATATAAACCAAAGTTATTGGGTGGGAATAATGGATATTCCTCTATAAGATTTTTATATAAAAAGAAAGAAAAATGACATGTCCCCCCTTTTTTGTTAAAAGTTATTTAAAATCTGAATGCCAGCTACGATACCTCGACCATAGCCAGTTAAATTGAAATCGTATCTATTCTTCGAACTCTAAACATGTTTTTTCTTATATCAAGTATCAATTTTGTTCCCACGAAATTACCTGGTTTGGCGAAGAGAATAGCTTGGCAAATTAAATATATCCATAATATGCACTGTGGCATATTCTTGCCATTAAAGATGGACCCGTACTAATTAAAGTGGTATTTAATATAATTTTTTTTCTAAGAATAAATTCAAGTGTTATATATAGGAAAATGTTTGATCTAACATCCAAAAACTTATTCAACACCTAAAGAGAAAAATAAAAAAATGATAAAATTGATTATATAATAAAAATATATAAATAAAAAAAAATAAGAAATAGTAGTGAGATATTTAAAATAAATATTATTACTCTTATATAAAATATGAGTCTGTGGCATATTCTTGACATTAAAAATAAATCCGGACTAAACTAAAGGTTTAATATAAGTCGTAGTATTATAGTATATAATATTTTCAGTACTTTATATGATTCTTTTTAAATATTTAAGATTTGTTATTCAAAATAATAACTAACAAAGAAGTGTAATTATTTTCCTTATTTCTCAATTCACATTTAATTTAATTGGACAAAAAAAAAACAAGATATTTCGTTCTCCAAACTATTCGCTAACTTGTGGAAAGAAGCTGAAAAATATCAGCATCAGCACAGTCAAAAAATCTTTGTTGGCAAAAAGACACTTGTACGATGAGATCCAATTTTATAACACCTAAATTTTAATTTAGATTTCAAAAAAGAAACCAGATAAAAGAAAATCAAAATTTTAATGTTACTAAGAGAGAATATAAGTGGCAGTGTCATAAGTTATAACATAGTACTCCTACTTCTACTTATCTACATCAACAACGAGGACTATAGAATAATTTTTTTTATTAAATTACTTTTTTATATTAGTTTTATGTCTTTTTAGTCCTTATAGTTTGAAAGTAATTTTTTAGTTTTTATAATTTAGATTTTAATTCTTTTTTAATCCTGTAATTTAAAAGTGTTATTTTTAATTCTTAAAATTTACATTTTAATTCTCAATTGAAAAATTATAAAACAAAAAAAGTAAGAATCATGAAACTATAGAAATTAAAAATATCACTTTCAAAACTATAAGAATTAAAAAAAAATTAAAATATAAATTATAAGAATTAAAAAATATTTTGAAAGATAGGAACTAAAAAAAATAATTATGAAACTATAACAATAAAAATAATAATTTAACTTTTTTTATTTCTTTTCTTTATTACTAAAGCCTAAAATAGACAATGTTGGTGCATGAATAAGTGTGATAAAAGCAAAGCATATTTAGCAACGCCACGATAAGAATCTCATCTCAATTCATTAGATCCATCATCAACAGCATAAAGCACCCGCAATTAAAATGAGGTTTTTTTTCCTACAAAATTAAAATGAGGTTTAGTTTTATTTATACATGGGAATTGAAAACAATTTCACAGTATTTATTACACGTATCTTATTCAATTAAATAAGTTAAATTTTTTTCTTACAAAAATAAGATTTAATTTGATTAAATTAAAATAAAAAACTATTAAAAACACATTTTTTAGCACACTTATTTATAAACATTCTCTCTAATTAATTAAAAATTTTAAAAATAAAATAAAGAGTTATTAAATATAATGTAAGATTTAAAAAAATATATAACGTGAAACCATGAAATTTATTTATTTTTCATTTTCAAATTTCAATACATTTAAACGAATGGAAGATGTGTGTTTGAAGAAATGTGAGAGTATTTTGAATTATTTTTTAAAAAATAATTAGGCAATTACAATAATACCACCGACTCCACTCCCACAAACCTGTCCTGTCCCCTCTCCTCATCGCATTCCTTTTCAACTACCTTCTCCGCTCTCCTCTCTCTCTCTCTCTCCTTCCCAGCATTCTACGTCGTCGTTTCGATACAAAATGCTGGGTTCACGTTTCTGCGTCCGCACGTTATCCGGCGTGGGCTCTGCCGCAGCGGATCACACGAATGTCGCCACCACCGCCCGCTCCGTTCCGTGCTCCGTCGCCGTCGACTTCTCGCCGCTCCACCTCTCACCGCTCCGGTCCCGCCGCCGCTTCCGCTGCCGCAGATCTATCCTCATTTCCTGCAATTCCTCTCGCCGCAGATCCAGCTCCGACAACTCTCACGACAACAACAACAAAAACGATTATCTCGAAGCTTCTCTCCTTCTCTCAGGTTACTCACTCTCACGTCACGTGTTGATCGCGTTTATACAAGATACATACAATGTTTCTTCGTGTTTTTCCTTTTCCTCAAAAGAAAAAAAAAAGTTAGTTATGACTTATGAGTTATAACAGATGAATTGTATTACAGTAGTAGTGTGTTGTTGTAACTCTGGTTGTTTTGATCGTTTAGGTCTATCCATGTGTATGATCCATGCCTGAAATTTTAATTACTTAAACTAGCGCAGAAACATTCTCCCACTATCATATGTGGAAGCATAGATTTCAACCGGAGTTTCAATGGAAATCGTCTACACCGTCAATTCCTTTGTCCAGAACGGATAGTAGTTTATTGAGACATGGCTTCTTACAGCGTTTCAAAAATCCTACGATTTTTCTCAGGATTTCTTGCGATGGAGACTATATTCTGCCCATTGTTGTAGGTATGTGCCAGTGTTATAATTTTTTCTTCTAGTTTGAATTTTTCGAAAAATCTATGTTTTATTAACTTTGTTTCTTTGTTAGAGCAGGGCAGATTGCTATTGAGAAACTTATGGATGCGGAATCTGAACAAGAAAGTGTGGTAATTTTTCAACCTGTATCCGAATGGTAGTTCATTTTGTTTTTTTGGTTGTGATCGATACTTAGAAAATGGTGGTGTTGCAGGAATGTCCTGACCAGTACCAGTTTGTGGAAAACCTAGTTGGAAGACTAGACCATGAAGTATGAAGCTAAGCATTTCCTGCTTTACATTTGATGCCTGTGGATTTTCTATCAATTGATGCTTCTTTTCTTTTAATTTTTGTTTATTCTGATGTTTGCATCATAGGTTTAGTGAGTAATATTATGCAAATGGCAGCTACAAATAGTATTCTACATCTCTAACCAAATTATAGAATGCCACAGAGGATATTCTGCAGCTAAATGTCCTTTCTTTTTAGTCTAATTGCATCTTTTATCCCTTACCACGGATTATTGGATTCAATCATGTCTTTATTTGGATGAAGTTATTTGAGACCTCTTAAGAGCAAATTTTCAGTTAGCAATCTCTTTGATTAGTCTTTATATTCCTTGTGCAAAAGTTCTAAAACAATAGCAATGTAGCATTATCATTCTATCATGCCTGGTCTAATTCCTTCAAATTGAATATCATAAGTATTTCTTTCATTTTACCCTTTCAGGTGATAATGGTGAGAATTACAGAGAGAGTAGTCAGCACTTACTTTGCCAGATTATACCTTAGCCAGGTTTTGAAAACTTTTCAATTCATAAATGATAAAAACACCTCTATATTAAGCGCTTTCATTCATAAAAGTTCTCATAAAAGTTAATTATTCCTACAGCCAGGGAAAACTGATCTTATCAGTGTGGATGCACGTCCCTCAGATGCCATTAATGTTGCAAATAGATGCAAGGTATGAATACTATGGTGACACTTCCAATATTTGCTATAAAAATTTATGTTTTAAACAAGAATCAACAAAAACTATAGCACATCTATTCTTATGAAAAACTCCTACTCTCCTAGTTAGATGCATTTTGTACAATGATATTAGACAAATCCACTTGTATGATTTTAAAGTTGATTTGTGCAGGCTCCAATATATGTAAGTAAAGAAATTGTTTTCACAGATGCTATCAGAATCGGTTATGGAATGGGCGGAGCGCATAATAAAAAGGCTATTTATGATGTATTGCTCGACAGGTATTTTCATAGTTAGTTATTATGTAAAATGTGGCATCTTTGCCATCATAGATTCTGCGTACGAGTTACTGCAAGATCGAACCCCTTCCTTTACATTCTTATTTATCATATGAGTCTAAACTTTATATGTTTTCTACAGTGCTATAGATGGTCCAGATTTGGTAGCTCAAGAACTAAGTATGATGCATAATATGCATTCAGCTATCAAACAGGAAAGATTTAAAGATGCAGGTAAAATATCTTTTGATTGTATATATATGTTGGTTGTGTTATTGAATGCCTAAAGCTGGGTAGTGTTGTGGAATCATCCAAGTTTGTTGGTTGCCTTTTGCAGCTATATGGCGAGACAAACTTGCAAATCTTCGTAAATCAACCCATGAGCTCTAAATAGCTTGTTAGGTATATCCGACCATTTCAGCATTGAGAATTTGATGTTTTTAAAAAAAATTAAAAAATCATGTCTCTATAGTAGTTTGACTGTAATTGTACGTTGAAAATTTTCATGTGATGACAGGGTCAGTTCTGAAGAATATGGGGTATTATGCGTATCTTATTCCTGATAATTTTTCATCAGGTATATATTGGGGTATAAGTTACAGAAATGAAGGAAACTAGCAAAATTAACTGTTGTACAGCTGTTTATTATAGTCGTCGACCCCGCGTTGTGTACACCAAATGTATTTGAAAGTCCTAAAACATGTAGAAGATTGTCGTGCTTCTACCAATACTCAAACGACGACGATGATCTTGTATGTATGCAATCCCGGAAATGATCATCTATGAGAATTAGCTCTTGTTCGTTTTAAAGTCACATAATATAAATACGCACAAATTAATTTAATTATACGACTCAATTATATTTAACAGGTCAAAATCAATAGTCAATACTATCAACCTTTAAATCAAATGGATACTTCTAATGGATGAATATAACGTATTTTAAGCACTAAGCGGACCTTGGAATGTGAATGAGTTGCCATGTAAATTCTAATAATAGAATATGTTCACGTTTGGATCCTAGGACCCCCAAAGTGAGAGGCTCTAGAGTTGTTAAAGAATCCTAGAGTATGCCTGAATCTAAGATGACAAGAGAGAATCACCTTTGTTTATGGGCCGAAAGTTTGAGGTCTAATATTAGAAGTTCAACTGTTTTCCTATGTTTCCTGAAAGAGTAAGTCTTTCCAAGATAATCATTTTGGATGGTGTAGAATATAATGACAGAAAGATTATTTATGTAAACTTGGCAGTGCTAAGTTAAATATTGCTATCGGTTACTGGCCATTTGATTAATTTGGCGTTTTCTATGTCAATTTATAAAAAGACCATCGTGTTAAATGACAAAAAACATCGCCAACAGCTTCATGAGTTCTAAAATTGCCAGTTTTTTTATTCAGATATCACTTTCTATGATCACCTGTTTTCCAAACAACTAATTTGATTGACATCTTATTAAATTATACATTTTTTAATCTCTCTGAGTAGGAGCTTTCAATATCACAGCATAAGTGAAATTATTGGATAGACAGTTAGACACCAATTGGACTTGCTTAAATCTTCCAATCCGCTTGTTAGTTGTTACTGTCATGAGACTGCAAAATCCAAAAACCGAGAATTTGCAAGGTTCAATACAATATTAGAATAATGCATTCTGACTAGAGAATTCAAACAAATAAGCTCACAGCTATTAATAATTTATTTTATAAAAATATTAAAATTCAATTTAGGAATGAAGATAGATATGACTCTTTCAACATAACCATTTTGTGTACATTCTAGCAAACAGAGAAATAAGAATATTAAAATTCAATTTAATAATGCATTCTAGCACAACCATTTTTTTTTTATCTCTTTCAACATTAAAATACCATTATCCCTTTCAAAAAGGTTAAATGGAGCCATAGATGTATATCACTCGAATTCCCCCTCTATCAAAAAAAGACTCAAATCTTTTGTTCATTCTCTTCAAAGCTCTAATCCGATGCAGGTACTAAAATATTGTTAGCTGAAAAGAATAATAGAATACACATGAAATTAAATTGGACCTCTCTCAATAATTTTATAAGGGAAAGTGTTTTGTTGCCAGCAAATGGAACAATAAAAGTTGTTCCGATTTTGTCATTTTGTGGCGTGTTTCTTAGACGCGTATGTAATAAAAAGATTAAAAAAACTAGAAAGAAAAAGAAATGATTATAGATAATAAAAAGTAAGCAAGAGATAGAAAACTCTTTTCTCAAGCGTTTGACCCGATTGATTATTTTAAAAAATAAAACTATTTTATAATAAGTGGTAGACTAAACATATGTTTTGTAATTAAAAAAAAATTAAACATATGTTTGGACACACGCCTGAAAGGTATAAAAAATCACATCTTATGTGTAAAAAGTTTGATAGTTTCTAGAAAGACGCATGTATTTTGTAATTAAACGTAGGAAACTAGGAATAAACACGTTTTTTTTATGGAAAGGAATAAAAAAGTTGTAAATGGTGGACATCTGACAACTTTTTAATTAAAAGTTATGTTTGATTTTTTTTTGTCACGAAATACAAGTGTTAGCATATGAATCTTGTTAGTATGATATGGTCATACTTGACAAATTTCAACTTCCTGAATTACAAGTGTTGTCAAAAAGGGTTTTTAGCCAAAAATAAAAACAGAAAAAAGGAAAGAAAAAAAAAAAACAGATTGAAGGATTACGTACACAAACTGCATCGCATAATACCAAGTCCTCTTCAATTTCTTTGATTTAAGGCCTTAGTATTTGAAAGCAATTTTGAACTTTTTGATATTATTCTAATTCGAGTGAAATGGACTCATTGAAAAGAATAAAACTCTTTTGATGTCTCAAATTCGAGACCTTCTTCCTTCTTTTTTAGGCAACCTTAGAAGAACAAAGCTAATTAATTGTCAGCTCCTCTCTAATTACTCACTAATTTTGTATTTGTGCCAACAAATTAGCATCAGTATACATCTTCTGACAATATACAATCTGGATTTGTGCTCCTTTATGATGGCAAAGCGCCCTTGCCGTTTTGAATGAACAGGGCATCCACCACCGCTAAACTCTCCTCTATTATGTGTTGTACGTGATGCGCTTTGACCCATCAAACCTATCCTTTCTTTCTTTCTTTTTTTCTCTTCTCAATCCTTCGGGAAACACGATCGAAATGTTAAATGAGGATGCCTCTTCTGCCAAGACTCGAACCTTTGGACACCAAATGAAGCCTATGAAGGTAAATCCTATCGCTTTGATCTTATGAGATTCTCTCTTTTTATGCATATCAAAATTGAGACTATGATGCTATTGTACGTCCTTTATCTTCAGCAGCCAACACTGGCAATTAAGTTATTTATATGCGTGTGAATTGAAATTGCACTTGCTAGCTGTGTTTGGAGGTCAAAACAAACCTTAATTTTATCTTCATGATTAAGGGTTCTAAGCGTATTAATGGATAAATAGACACGCTGTTGCACTCCGCGTCTTCTCGATCTATCATTTGGTTGGCATTGGAAGATTCTTGGACGTTACAATTTTCGAAAAGGTTGGGTTGGTACTTGGTACTTTGATGCTAATCAAACGCTGTATTCGTCGTGATCACGAGAAAATTTTGAATACGCGCAGCATCTATTCCCTTATAATTAAGTAACATTCTAAATATGGTAACTTAATTTCTCTTATTAAACCAGTACTAGTATATAAAAATAAAAATAAAAAGCATACGAGGTCTCTATGCTATTTTGTGTCACCAATCAGTGCAAAAAAAGCATACGAAGTCACATACATTGATAATTGATTTACGCAAATACATGTCTATTTTTCTTAACTAAAGTTATTTTGGGTCACTTATGCTATTAGTGTAAAATATTTACTGAATTCAATTTTCTAGTAAGGCTTCTCATCCTACCTGCTTATGTAATACACAAATTTTTTTTTGTAGTTGTTTTTATTGTTTACTTTTTCAGTATTTATTTTCAGAGTGATGCGATTTTGTGATATCAAGATTTAGTCAGAGGGTTAATCACCTTTCATATTTGATATCACGATTTTATATCACTGTTGTGGTTTTTGTTTTTTTGGAGAAAAAGAATATTTGGTTTCATAGACAATTGTGTAAATGTACGTAGTATATAATTAAATTATTATAAAAAAAATATTATTTGAGTATGGAAATTTCTTCTTTGTAATACTATGTTTATAGATTTCTGTTGTAATTAAAGGAAATATATGAGAATACTAATTTTGAAAGTTATTACTATTGTACATTTTTTCTTTCATATGTTTTCTCTTTATTTTATTTCGTATTTTTCATCAAATTTCATCACATAAGTTATCATATTTATTCATTTATCTCTTTTTTCATTTTTCTTTTCTTTTAACTCATACATCTAATATATATATATATATATAAAATTTGTTTTGGTGTACGATAATCATATTAAAATTAAAACTTATAGTCTCATGTATACTATTCAAACATATCATTATTAGGCTAATCCTACTGGATCACATGGACTATATGTTTATATTATCAATTATTTTAAAATTTTGAGTGTCACACATCTTATCAACATATTTACATTTTCCATAATATATTGACATATGTTTCACTATTATGAAAATATTTTCGATAAATATGCAGGATTTCATGCTGTAAAAAGACAGTTCATTTCATTCAAAATCTGTTGAGCTGATTTTTATAAAATTAAATATTGATATAAAAAATTATATTATAAAAATAAATAATCTTTATATTAATTAACCATAAAATAAAATAAAAAATATTATAATTCATGGTTCACGTGATTTGACAAAATTGTAATTGGAATGAAATTCTCTCCTTTTGAAGTAGGGAAATGGGGACATGATTTTTATTTTCTTAATGGAATGGGGCAGCCATGAATCAATGATATTGTATAATTTATATTAATATTAATTAATGCTTGCAATTAATTATAGTGTGAAATCTTCCCACAATTGTAATAGTGTGTCACGGATTCTATCCGTTCATATTTGGTAGTTGTAACTAATTAATCATCTTCACATACAAAAACTAATTAAGAATCCAAGTTGTTTAATTATTCTTCGAGCATTGCTAAATGGTACGAGAGAACTTGTTACGAATAAGCACAAAATGCAAGTTCTTAAATTTTATTGGTTAACAAATAAATTGAAGATAAAAAGTGAGAAGCATTTCATAAATATTTGATCAGTGTACTTTATTTTAAGCGTACAAGATTCCTCTTTAATACGCATAAG
This sequence comes from Glycine max, assembly GCF_000004515.6. NCBI lineage: Eukaryota > Viridiplantae > Streptophyta > Magnoliopsida > Fabales > Fabaceae > Glycine > Glycine max. The sequence goes on from NC_038247.2 coordinate 6,155,458, forward strand.
AAAATTCTAGTAAGTTTCGGACGCTTGTACCTTGCTCTCGCTTATATTTTATTTTCATTTTTGTATTGTTATTCTATAAATTGCTCTCCAATTACAACATGGGTGATTCTATATATTGCATTATTGATGATGTCCTTGTCAAAATAATCCATCTTTATATTATATTTCAAGTTACATACTAACAATGCAAACATTCCGTTTTCTTTATACATGTGGTTTTTGTTTAATTTTTCTTGATGAATATATCAAACGTAGACATCCTAAAGTTCCTAAACTCTACTATTTCCATCTTTCGTTATAATTTTTCATTGTTACGTTCTTAAGTTAGTTGAATTTATTTTTTTCTTTTACGGGGAGAGTAAGAATCTATTCTTCGATTAAGAGCACTTGTATCTATACGTTCACTATATATATGTTGAAAAAACTTGAAAGAACGACCTGTTTATTCCATAAGGACTTTGGTGTTGTTGAAAATATTTGTGGAATTTACCGAACAATTAGACATAATTATAAGTTGAACTTTTGAGTATAATACCACACTCAATCTATCAATGAAAAGAATCTACTATCTACAAACCCATTTTCTTTTGTGTCTTTATATAGTTTATATTGTTAGTAGCTGGTGATCATAATGTTTTTTGTTTTTGTTTTTTTTAGTTAAAAAGTTATACTATTTCAGTTTCTGATTGAAATGCTTTATGCATGTGCATTACTTTAATAATTTTTTCTTTTTTGTAATTTCCTGGGTGTTATGGGAATGGTGACTGCGGTTGGAAGTAATTAAAGAAGGGGGAAATTGCTGAATGATATCGAATTGGATATGGATCATGAAATATATTATCCATGCATGTCTATTCCTTACAGTGTAATGAGTGTATATATATATTTATTTCCGAATTGCATGTTTCTTGATGTGTTGCCTTTTATAGTTTTATTAATTATCTCTTATAATTTGAGTTTAGATTTAATTCACTTTATCTGGATGTTGCCTGGATATATCAGTTGAATGCATCTTTGGCAATTGGTGACATTATTATTTATGAATGTCGTAGCGTGATTCAATTTGAAGAAAAACAAAATATATTAATTGTCTTAAAAGTTGAAAATATTTAATATTTATTTTAAAAATTAAAAATATTAAGCGACATTTATTTCACGGAATAAATTATATTCTTGGAAATGTTGTTTTCATCAACATATTTGATAACCAGTTAACATTTCCCTGAAATATTTTAAAATTTATTTTCATTAAAAATAAAATATTAAAATAATAAAATAAAGTGAACTTGAGAAGTTATTTTAGAAAATTCCTATGAAAATATTGGATTTTTACCCTTATATGTAAATAGATAGAGAGAAAAATGTATAATATATATTTTGGAAATTAACATGATTTTTATAAATAATAGTGACTTTTATTCTTTAATCAAGTGATTTATAAAGTATGAGATAAATCGTGTTAAAATGTCACACAATAATTTTTTTTATAACTTATGCCGAACATAAAAGTAATATATTCTCAACTCATTTTCTAGAAAAAATTTGTCAGACTTGAAAGAAACGCCTCCTTAGTGTATGTATTAAATACTCACTATAGTAGTATATACTCAAAGAGTAAAATATAATGAAATCATTAATAAGAATTTTATTGAGATATAAAATTAATTGTGTAGTTAAGAAGGAGCCAAAAGAGGTAAAGGTCATAATTTTGATCTCACATATTAACAAAATGTAACAATCTAATAATTATATTTGTCAATAAAAAAATTAATAACAATTTTAATTTAATTATTGAGGTTAAATTATCATTTGCCTGAAAATTTATCTTTTCTTTTTAGTTTTGGAACATTTTGGACAGAAGATACTACCATAAACAGACATGCACTAATGTAATAGCGTGGTGGTCTCATAAATTTCGCAGCAAATTGAGACGTTGAGTGTCTGCAGCGAGATTCCATCTGAGAAATTAAAAGGTCGTGGATATTATGAGTATTAATTGTTGTCATAAATACATAATGAACCTACCCAGAAACACTGTAGAAAATGGCCTACATAAAACAAGATTCCCAGTTGTAACAGAGACAATGTTTTGCCATATCGAGCAAACATCAAAAGGGTTTCATAAATAAGCCGCGAAATTGATTTTCCTCCACTGCAAGTCAACCCCCTCCCTAGGATACTCTACTCTTCACTTTAATTTCATCCAATGATATTCGTACTAGTAATTTAAGGCAAATGCTAATCTATTGATTAAGAAATTAGAGGAATTTTTTCTTATCAGAAAGTATAAAATTATATTATTTATGACTTATTTTTATGTTTTTAATTATTTTCATAATAAATATTTTTTTAAAAGGAAATTTAACCAATGTGATAAGGCCTTTAATTATTCTTAATTGAAAGTCTTGGGAGAATTAAGGGAAGAGGATCCTTATCCTCAAAAGAAAAAGAAACTGGAGGGAGCCAAATGGTTGTAACAGTTTTGAGGCAGTCTGATGAGTACTACCTTGCCTATTAATGTTGCGGCCTGTCCATCAATCAGACGGAGATTCCCTCATTTAATGTTTCTGGTTTCTGCAACACACCCACCCAGTATCACCATCATGCCCAACCCCCATTCCTTAATTTCCTTTCTCCTCTCCCTCTGCTTACTGCACCTCAAGTAAAGAGAAATACAAAAATTTAACATACATTCCATTTTTTTTTAAAAAAAAGAAAAAAATACTCCCTCCCTTACAAAATAAATATTCTTTAACTTTTTACCCATATAAAAAAACTAATAAATAAATAAATAAAAAGTAATATTTTACAAAACTAAGCTTAATATTAATGTTATATTGAAAATTTTAAGTAACACTTGTTAGAGATATTAGTAGGAAAAAATATTTTTTAAAAATTAATAACAAAATAATTGACATGCCTCGTGTATATAAAATATAAGTTTAAATATATTTTTTGTCCTTAAAAAGATTATTTTAATCCTTGTAAGATTTGATTGTTTTGTTTTTCATCCTTATGTTTTAGATAACACTTATTTTATTGCTTTCTAGAATATTTTAAGGACGAAAAATAAAATAAATATATTTTATAAAGATTAAAACAAAAAAATTACATGAACAAAAATGAAATAAACGATAAATCATTAGAACAGAAATATATTTAAGCCTAAAATATATAAACCAAAGTCATTGTACAAAATATGAATAGACATTAGGAATAACTCCAACAATCTCTCACGGGCACTAGTGCCAATTATGTATAAACCTAATATCCATGGATTTAAATTATGTTTGGTAAGATATTTCAACTATTTTTTAATTTTTTTTATTAGCTAATAAACTCATTTTTTATTTAATAAATAAGCTTTTTTTAATATATTATAATGTTTTTTGAAACATTAATTGGAATAATATTTTTTAAAAAGCTAGTTTCTAGTTTTTAGTTTTTTATATTTTATTTCTTTTTTATTTATCAATTTTTTTCCTTACCCTTGTTAAATAAACAGGGCTTTATTGTTATTTAATACAAAATAATAGGTCATAGGTTTACTCTGGTTTACTTTATTTGTTATATTATGTTTTAGATATTTTTATATTACATTTTTAATTTAATAATAATATTATTTATTTTATTGATTTAGCATTATAAATCAAGAAATTGATAATGATGCATGATAGGTTTTTTTAATTATATTTTACATTTTTTATGCTATATTATTTATTTTAACCATTGTACCACTTATAATATTTTATTTATTATCTAAGCACTATATTTTGTCTATTATTTTTTGGGGCGACCTGCCCCTGACGA